>NC_066578.1:2377848-2465348 GCF_024679095.1 Eriocheir sinensis | reverse complement strand
CATAAATTTGGCCCGTCGCTGCTACACGGTAAATCCACAAATTTGGCCCGTCGCTGCTACACGGTAAAGCCACAAATTTGTACCGTCGCTGCTACACGGTTAAGCCACAAATTGGCCCGTCGCTTACACGGTAAAGCCACAAATTTGGCCCGTCGCTGCTACACGGTAAAGCTACAAATTTGGCCCATCGCTGCTACACGGTAAAGCTACAAATTTGGCCCATCGCTGCTACACGGTAAAGCCACAAATTTGGCCCGTCGCTGCTACACGGTAAAGCCACAAATTTGGCCCGTCGCTGCTACACGGTAAAGCTACAAATTTGGCCCGTCGCTGCTACACGGTAAAGCTACAAATTTGGCCCATCGCTGCTACACGGTAAAGCCACAAATTTGGCCCATCGCTGCTACCAGGTTAAAGGAGTTGATGGTATTTACACTTAAGGAAAATTATTAAAATGGAGAATGATTCGGTGTAAGAAGAAACTGTTGTCTATGTCTGTACTACATCGCTTCGCTTGGATCGACTAACGGGTTCCGAATGATCTCAACGGGAGGATACCCCAGCAGACTATCACGAGTCCAGCAGGCGATCAGGCCTTGGTTAACTACATACACATACTTCTGTACAGTAAAGGAAACCAGTCAGCCACTTAGCCAGCGAACAAGATAGCCAAGGAGTCGAGGCGGGAAGTCTTACAGCAAACCACTCAGCCGGCCAGACAAAGGGATAGATCAGGCGGGGTTAGGAGAGAGAGGGAGAGATACACACAATACCAAACTCTTCGAAACATTAGTACAGTTATTTAAAAAGGCTCTCGTAGATGTTGTAGAGGTTTCCATGGGTGGTTTCTTGACCCTGGTGGTAGTTTTGGAAGGCTTCTGTGCCGTGAACGGGAAAAACACTCATGACAGCCCGACGTATCTGCTCTATGGCCTTAAAAAACGGGCGAAACGTTTGATAATAACCCCGAAACGTTTGATAATAACCCCGAAACGTTTGATAATAACCCCGAAACGTTTGATAATAACCCCGAAACGTTTGATAATAACCCCGAAACGTTTGATAATAACCCCGAAACCTTTGATAACACCGAAACGTTTGATAATAACCCCGAAACGTTTGATAATATAAGTCACAGGTGCATATTCTTAAACGTTTCAGACTCTTCGAAACATTGGTGCAGTTATTTAAAAAGGCTCTCGCAGATGTAGAGGTTTCCATGGGTGGTTTCTTGACCCTGGTGGTAGTTTTGGAAGGCTTCTGCGCCGTGAACGGGGAAAAACTTGCAATATATAACCAGATGTATCTCCTTTGTGGCCTTCAAAAGCTGTCCTAACAAAAGCCCGAAACGTTTGATATTTAGAGTCATAGGTAGGGTGACCACCCGTCCCTTAAAATACGGAATCGTTCCGTATTGGAGAATGAAGTGGTGCGTTCCGTTTTGAGCCAGTACGGAACGCCATTTGTTCCGTATTTGTCTATCCGAGTGGGCAAGCAGATAAAATTCAGCATATTAAAACTGTAGTGATGGTTTTGGTCAACGTAAAAAAAAAAAAAAAAAAAAAAATAGGCCGTAAAATTCCGTGTTTGCCAAGGGTCGTCCTGAAATACGTGTACAGTAACGCGACCCCCCTTCGTCCTGCCTCCACCAGCAGCAGGCAACGGCTGTCAAGGCAGGGCAGGCTACAGAAATTTTAGGGTTGCCATCAGTCCCTTCAAATATATATTCGTTCCGTATTGGTGAGTGAGATGTTCCGTATTTTTCTGATCTCAAGGTGTCAACCCTCGTCATAGGTGCATATTCTTAAACGTAGCAGACTCACGTTACGACTGTTTTCTAAGGCCACAGAGATGATTAACCAGGTTTTCACTGGTTGATGGTGCGCAGAAATCATGGAAAACTATCACGAGCATCACAAAAATCCATGGAAATCCCAGCAACTTCTACTTAGAGTCTTTTCAAACAAACAAACTGAGGCTCCGTTAGGTTTAAAAATACAGGCTATAGAGTCTTCGGGCATATTCTTAACATTTCAACGACCAAGCACATATATTTGACAAGGCTTTCTAAAGAGTTCTGAGCATTTCCAGGGCTAGTTTTATGACCCTAGTGGTGGTCTGATCCATCTTCTGTACTTTGAACCTAATAGTTTGATACTTTTTCTGTACTTTGAACCTAATAAACGCTCATTTGAACCCACATATTTGACAAGGCGCTCGTAGGAGTTTTGAGCATTTCCAGGGCTAGTTTTATGACCCTAGTGGTAGTTTGATCATTCTTCTGTACTTTGAACCTAATAGACGCTCATTTGAACCCACATATTTGACAAGGCGTTCGTAGGAGTTTTGAGCATTTCCAGGGCTAGTTTTATGACCCTGGTGGTAGTTTGATCCTTCTTCTGTACTTTGACCCTAATAAACGCTCATTTGAACCCACATATTTGACAAGGCGTTCGTAGGAGTTTTGAGCATTTCCAGGGCTAGTTTTATGACCCTGGTGGTAGTTTGATCCATATTCTGTACTTTGAACCTAATAAACGCTCATTTGAACCCACATATTTGGAAGGCGTTCGTAAGAGTTTTGAGCATTTCCAGGGCTAGTTTTATGACCCTGGTGGTAGTTTGATCCATCTTCTGTACTTTGAACCTAATAAACACTCATTTGAACCCACATATTTGACAAGGCGTTCGTAGGAGTTTTGAGCATTTCCAGGGCTAGTTTTATGACCCTGGTGGTAGTTTGATCCATATTCTGTACTTTGAACCTAATAGAACGCTCATTTGAACCCGACTGGTCTCTGTTTTCGGCATTTGGTAATAGTTGATGCGAGGGAGGAATCATCTGAGAATACCAGCCATTGAGTCTTCGAGGGACGCAAGACGGGGCAAGGCGGCGAGACGGGGCGGCGAGGTGCAGGCCGAGGCGAGGAGGTGCAGCGCTAGACGAGGAGGCGGAGCGAGCGTTGGCCTCAGTCTCGGCTCAAAGACCTTTTGCCCTACCGCTTGCCTGACACACACACACACACAGTTAGTTCGAAAGTTACGTCATTTGGGAGAGAAAAAAACGAAAGAAGAAAGGGTAGGAAAAGAAAAGGAGGAAGTGAGGATTAAAACAAGGGAAAACACACACACACACACACACACACACACACACACACACACACACACACACACAGAAAAGTCTGAAAAGTAAGCTAATTTGAACATTTTCATTCTTAATTATTAAGAACAAAATTTATAACAACGAAAAATCTCAAATTTGCTGCTGAGTAGAGAGAAAGAAAAAAAGCTGAATTTTTGTTTAGCAAATTGCTCAGAAGAATTACTTAGCAAATTACTTGGTAAATTGCTTAAAGAGATTTACTTACCTAATTTCCTAGCAAATAAATCCCTGAGCAAATTTATTATCAAATGAAAAGAAAAATAAATTCAAAAGCTCCTCATATTAGAACAAGTGGAACCAGCGGATCACCACAACTCCCTGATGTGTTTTGTTATCCATGATAGTACAAGGTATTAGATTTCTAAATTTACATTGATAAAACCCCAAAAAGTGAAAATTTGAATTGTTAACTGCAACTTTTCACAATACCCAAAGTAATGGTAATGCTATAATGATAACAAACAGTACACCAGGATCCTATGAAACGACGAACATGCCACAGACAGCACTTTGACTATGGGAAGAGGCGGAATATATCATGGAAAGACTTTCATTCTTAATTAACTAGAAAGTGCGCGTCGGCGAGGCTGAACAAATTTACCCCAACACACCGACATCACCGCTGCCCCGCCCAGACCAAGACCTTTAAAACCTTCTCCAAGATTTAAAACTCCCCTCTAAACCAAGGTCGGTATTTCTAGAAGCTTCCGCCTCACATCAACTATTTCTAAAGCCTGAAAATGGGATCAATTGGGTTCTAGGAGTGTTTTTATTTTTTATTTTTTTAGGTTCATGGTACAGAGGAAGGGTCAAACTACCACTAGGGTCATACAACTACCCATGGAAAGACCCCGAACTCCTACGACAACCTAGTCAAATATGTGTGTTTGGGCGGCGCTATGTTTAAGAATATGATACTAGGACCTTTTTAAAACCTCAACGCCCCAGATTAGAACCTTTTTAAAACCTCAACGCCCCAGATCAGAACCTTTTTAAAACCTCCTCTCCCCAAGCCAAAACCTTTTTAAAACCTCATCGCCCCAAATCAGAACATTTTTAAAACCTCCTCTCCCCATATCAAAACCTTTTTAAAACCTCATCGCCCCAAATCAGAACCTTTTTAAAACTTCCTCTCCCCAAGCCAAAACCTTTTTAAAACCTTCTCTCCCCATATCAAAACCTTTCTAAAACCTCCTCTCCCCATATCAAAACCTTTTTAAAACCTCATCGCCCCAAATCAGAACCTTTTTAAAACCTCCTCTCCCCATATCAAAACCTTTTTAAAACCTCATCGCCCCATATCAAAACCTTTTTAAAACCTCATCGCCCCAAATCAGAACCTTTTTAAAACCTCATCGCCCCAAATCAGAACCTTTTTAAAACCTCATCGCCCCATATCAAAACCTTTTTAAAACCTCATCGCCCCAAATCAGAACCTTTTTAAAACCTCCTCTCCCCATATCAAAACCTTTCTAAAACCTCATCGCCTCATATCAAAACCTTTTTAAAACCTTCTCTCCCCATATCAAAACCTTTCTAAAACCTCATCGCCCCATATCAAAACCTTTTTAAAACCTCATCGCCCCAAATCAGAACCTTTTCCTCCTCGCCCCAAACCACGACCTTTTTAAAACCTCTCCCAGGACGCTTCCCAGTCCCCACACAACACCAGCCTCGCCCCCAACACCGCTGCTACCCTTACAAGCCACCCTGACCACAAAACAGCCTTGCCGCGTCCCCCTCCACCGCAACACATCGTCCAGTCGTGGGGATCGCCTGTCCTCACAACTCGACTCCCATTAGATAGATGGCCCACCCCAGCTGTCCGCTCTTTACAGGAACAACACTTAGCGAGATCTTTTGTATCTTTTCTTTACTTGGGAGAGGACATATATCGCCTTCCTTGCTTCCTATTGATCCGTCTTGCGTCAGTCCTGCTTCTTGGCATTATAATCGTTTTTTTTATGTCGTATTTGTATTTATTAGTTATGTGGTTAATTCGGGTTTTTTGTTCTATTTTCGGGACGGAGTTTGTTAGAAGCATTGGATCTTCGGAGTTAGGTCGACATATTACAAACTCAGTCGTTTAGAGGGTAGGCGGTGGCTGAGTGGTAGCGTGCTGGGCCCACATTCACCGCGTGATGGACGACGCGAGTTTGAATCCCCACGCTACCACCTCCGATTTTTCAGTCACCGCCGAGTGGCTTAAAACTACCCACATGCTGTCCTGAAGACCACCCATCAACCCGGACTCGAGAGGAAACTGTCTAAGTTAATCAAGAACGAGTTCCGGGGGGCAGCATGAGCCAAGAGAAGATGGCACCACTATAAACACTTGCCTGCGCCATGACGGGCTGGGACCGACTACCATCCAGGCCCCTCAAGCAAGCCTGCCGGCGCTATAGGTTCAGACGTTAAAAAAATTAAAAATAAAATAAAGTAATACAACAAAATCAACAAAAAATAAGTAACCACACCTTGAAAACGGGTCAAAAAAGATAAATCAAGACACGTTATTATTGATGAAGACTAATACAATGTTGAAAAATAAAAATAACCAAGCGTGTCAGTCCTGAATCTTGGTTGAATTTTAAACGTCGGGGGAAAATTGTCCGAAATATTACACCGCGTCAGGTTATAAATCACGTTTGGTATTTCTATTCAATGTAGATGAGTCACTTCAATGCCTCCTAAAACCTGTCCTGAGAATGGGGATGAGGGAGCATATATCAAGGGAGGGATGGGTTCGAAGGGAGGGTAATAATTAAGAGGGCAGGGTCGGATTTAGAAAGACAGGCCGGGCAGTGGTTCAGGGCCCTCCACACCCAGGGACGCCTCCACACCCAGGGACGCCTCTTTCACACCCCAGGGACGCCTCCTCCACACCCCAGGGACGCCTCCTCCACACCCCAGGGACGCCTCCTCCACACCCCAGGGACGCCTCCTCCACACCCCAGGGACGCCTCCTCCACACCCCAGGGACCCCTCCTCCACACCCAGGGACGCCTCCACACAGTTCATGAAAAATAATTGCAAGGAAAAATGTACATGTAAATAGTTGTTAGTGGAGCAGATATTCAGTAATTCATAGGAGTATTTATATAAGCAGTGATTTGCGGGCTTTTTTTTCATTATTGATTGTTTTTATTTGCCTTGAACTTAGTTGTTAGTGGAGCGGATATTCAGTAATTCATAGGAGTATTTATAGAAACAGTGATTTGGGGGCTTTTTTTCTTTTTTTTTCTTTTTTTGCCTTGAACTGTTTACTGTGAAAAAGTTGATCTCATTGTTTTTATATCGCTATCAATCACATCAGAAAGTTACAGACCGCTATTGATCTGGACAGAGAAAAGCAGCATTGTTGAAGTTTTAGTAATATTTTGTATGTGTATAACGAGAACGCTTCCATGTTTACGAGGGGAATGAGATGTCTGGGTCATGTGCGGCACGCAACTGACCAGGCAATGTGCGCCTTCAGAAGAAGTTACATTCACTTTTCAGATGATTACAATGATGATGATGATGCAGAGGAAGATGTTGCACGACGTTCCTATGAATGAACACGACTGACCTCCTTACTTATTCAGATTCTTTATACTTGCAACATCGGAACTTCGTAGATCCGAATAGATTGCTCATGATGTTTGAAGATATGTACATTTCGATTCGGATTCTCTGTACTTAAAAAAAAAAAACTTAATAGATAACCGTAAATGTGTCACCTATTGAGGATTCTAAGGTAAGGTAGGCCTTCTCTATACTGAAGACTGCCCAGGAGCCGCCACATGTCTCAATCCGTCCCAGGAGTGGTTTGTACCGGGGTAAACAAATACACCAATACCAATACTAATACTGCCACCAATACCAATACTAATACAAACACCAATACCAATACTAACTGAGACAGGTATGTGACCACGGAGGAATCTGTCCGGGAAGAATCTTTAAGAAGGGTGATCATGAACCAGTCTGTTTAGAGGGAAATGGCAAATTGGGATGTCGAGGGTGAATCGCAGAGGGAGAAATATCTAAGGGGGGTGACCATAGGGGAGTCTTGAGGGAAATAGCCAGTGGGGGATGTCATGGGGATGCTGCCAGGGGAAATGGGGTGTAATCATGGGGGCAATCTGTTTGGAGAGTAATAGGGATGTGTCCAAAGGGTAATTTGCGAATGGGGAAATATCTAAGGGGGAAGGATCAAAGGGCAGTCTGTTAGGAGGGATATAGCCGATGGGGGATGTGTCCAAAGGGGAATCTGGCAGGGGGAGATAATTAGGGTCGTATCACAAGATATATCGCCGCCCAAGAACACATATTTGACAAGGCTTTCATAGGAGTTTTGGGCATTTCCATGGGTAGTTTTATGACCCTGGTGGTAGTGCGAGTCTTCTTCTGTACCGTGAACCTGAAGAAACACTCATTGGAACCCGACTGACCCCCTCTGTGACCTTTAAAAATAGATGATGTGAGAAGCGAGAGTGTCTTATAATACCAATCTTAGTATCTGAGGAAGGTAATGATGGGGCAGTCTGTCATGTGGGAAATAGCCAATGGAGATGTTGAGGGGGACTTTGCCAGGGGAAAAAATAACTAAAGGAGGATCATGGGGTAGTCTGTTAGGAGGAAAATTGTAAATGGGGATGTGTCCAGAGGGGAAAGTTGGAAAGTTTCGTTTATTCGGCGCAACATCTTTGGTCATATGCCGAAGAGAGACACTAGGGGAAGGAATCATAGGAGAAAGGAACAGATTCTAGGAGACGGGACACAACCCTCGATTAATACCTGGTACCCATTCACTGCTGGGTGGACAGGGCCGTAGGGTATCGGAAAAGCCGCCCAAATTTTTCCACTCGGCCCGGGAATCGAACCCGGGCTCTCTCGGTTGTGGTCTTGAGGGGAAGCTGCCACTGGGGGAAATAACCACAAGGAACACACTCTGGGATCCGGTTTTGAATTTTTAATGTGGATGGTCTACTTTTTGCTATTAGGGAGCAGCGACATAGCGGGAATTCCTTTATATATCGTTTTTGTTTTTGTTTTGTTTTGTTTGTTTGTTCTTTGCCCTCGAGTTCCTCCTTTGATGTATAAAATAAGTAAGTAAATTAAAAAAAAAAAACATCGACCGCCCTACCTAATCTCCAAGCAATGTACCTTTTTTTTTTTTTTATCTCGAGTCATTTCTCCACCACCACCACCACCACCCATGAAGTCATCACCACAATATTCGCCCCACCACCACCACCACCACCACTCATAAATGCAGAGCGCCCCAGCAGGACCGAGATCCGTGCCTTCGGGGCCTGGGCTGGTGGTGTCCTGGGCTTCCCACTCGCCTCTCGGGGCACCTCTGTGTTGTTGTTGCTCTTGTTGCTATTTCCTACCGATCCAGCGCAGCGCCTCTCCTCTACTATCATAATAATTTCTGATTTTGCATTGCGTTTTGTTCAATGGACGAGTGAAGTTGCTTTCCTGCGCCTGCTACTTATTTTTTGAGGAGGCAAATACTAACTGATAACCAACCAATACTAATACAAACACCAGTACCAATACTAATGCTACCACTAATACTAATACTACCACCAATACCAATACTAATACTACCACTAATACCAATACTAATACAAATACCAATACTAATACTACCACTAATACCAATACTAATACAAATACCAATACTAATACTACCACTAATACCAATACTAATACAAATACCAATACTAATACTACCACTAATACCAATACTAATACAAATACCAATATTAATACTACCAATACCAATACTAATACAAATACCAATACCAATACCAATACTACCACCAATACCAATACTAATACTACCACCAATACCAATACTAATACAAATACCAATACCAATACTACCACTAATACCAATACTAATACAAATATCAATACCAATACTACCACTAATACCAATACTAATACAAATACCAATACTACCACTAATACAAATACCAATACTAATACTACCACTAATACCAATACTAATACAAATACCAATACTAATACTACCACTAATACCAATACTACCACCAATACCAATACTAATACAAACACCAATACCATTACTAATACAAACACCAATACCAATACTAATACTGCCACTAATACCAATACTACCACCAATACCAATACTAATACAAACACCAATACCATTACTAATACAAACACCAATACCAATACTAATACTACCACTAATACCAATACTACCACCAATACTAATACAAACACCAATACCAATACTAATACTATCAACAATACCAATACTAACTAATCGGAGTGTGGTAACCCGGATGTCACTCTGGCCCTGTGTCCCGGGGGAATGGATTCTTACCCACCACAGGCTCAAGGGCCAATGCGACGGAGATGAACACCGAGGCCACGCGTAGCTATAGCGTATGCTCCCATCTTTACCTTTACCAACATTAAAATTAACCAACATCTGAGAAACGGTAACAACACGGTAGAAAATCTCAATGAGTTAGAGTGAATGTGATGAGTTGCGTTACACGGTCCAAGAAAAATATCTTCTCCATAATATATCAGTGTATAATTTAAATGTATGTATGTGTAGGTGTGCGTGTAAGTACAAGCACATGTGTCTGTATGTATGTATGTGTGTATGCATATCTTAAGATTCGCTACACCCCCCATATAATTATATACCCTCTTTTAACCAGACGAGGCTAAATGAAAGGGCTGTTCCCGAAATATTCAGCTTCTGCTTTTTTTATTATTGTTCTCAACTCTCTTTTTACAGCGTCTAAAGGCCCGAGGAGCTGTTTAAAATTTAAGTTGTTTGTAGCGACGTGGCCTGAAGTTGCTCCCCGGGCGGGAACGAAACGCCGCTACAAACAGCTCAGATTTATGACCGCTCCTCGGGGCTCCAAACGTCGTGAGTTGATAAGAGTAGTAAAAAAGGACAATGCAGAAACAACCGTCTCATTTGACCTCATAGGTTTGAAGAATTTACTCCCTAGCCCCCCCCCCCATATATATATATATATATATATATATATATATATATATATATATATATATATATATATATATATATATATATATATATATATATATATATATATATATATATATATATATATATATATATATATATATATATATATATATATATATA
The DNA here is from genome assembly GCF_024679095.1 of Eriocheir sinensis. Lineage (NCBI taxonomy): Eukaryota > Metazoa > Arthropoda > Malacostraca > Decapoda > Varunidae > Eriocheir > Eriocheir sinensis. The sequence goes on along the minus strand of NC_066578.1, from coordinate 2,455,029 downwards.
TATATATATATATATATATATATATATATATATATATATATATATATATATATATATATATATATATATATCACATCCCGCGAGCTTTATTTTTCGTTGCTGTTGTTCGTTCTTTAGCATCAGGCTGGCTGGGCCCTGGGGGAGCCCTGCAGAGGCTGGCGGGTCAAGGGGAGTGTGTCAGGCCGCCGGGGTGTTGCCAGCACACAGCAGACGCCGCCAGGTGCAGCAGCTGCCGTGATGCTAACGAGCGTCTGGCGTGTCGCGGCATTTTGGGGATGGCGACGACACCTTAACAAACACTTTGTATTCCCTCACAATGACAAGGCTTCTTTTCTATTTACATTTATTGAGCGTCGCAAACACGATACTACACCTATTACGTGCTTACACACGCGAATACACACTCTCTCTCTCTCTCTCTCTCTCTCTCTCTCTCTCTCTCTCTCTCTCTCTCTCTCTCTCTCTCTCTCTCTCTCTCTCAGACTTCACCATCATCATAGGCTAAAAAAAAAAATTCCCTGAGCGGCACAGTTTCCGAATAAGAGGAAAGAACTGAACTAGTATCGCAACACACGAGCCTTGCGAACCACTAGGCGACGTGTTGTAGGTCGGGACCCAGAGAGAGAGAGAGAGAGAGAGAGAGAGAGAGAGAGAGAGAGACTGGTATGTTAATTAAACAGAAAACCTAGGGAGAAAAAAAATATCAGTGTAAACATCTCTAGCAAAACAAAGAGAAGTGACGAGAGGGCGAGAGGTGGAAAGGGAGAGTAAGGATGCTGTGAATGCACAATAAAGGCAGTGGAGTGTGCAAGGGAGTGACGAGGGAGGGTGACAGAGGAGGGTGAGCCTGGGGGGGGATCGTACTGAGGCGGGGAGTGGGAGGAGGCAGCAGGTTCCGGCCCGGAGGTTCAACAGCCTCTGGCCCCTCGTGATCGGGTGGCGGCGAAGGGGCGAAGAGATTAGCTTACGGCAACACTTCCCCGGGTGACGGAAACAAGAGAACAACACAGGGAACACGCCACAGTAACAAACAGAAGGAATACCGCTACAACACACAACAGAAGGATCACCGCCACAAGACATACACCAACAGCAGCTACAAGTAACACAATATACACAACAGAACGGCAACACTTCCCCGGGTGACGGAAAAAACACAACAACACAAGGAACACGCCACAGTGACAGACAACAGAAGGAATACCGCTACAACACACAACAGAAGGGTCATCGATAAACTAACACCAACCTAGACAACACAAGGAACACCACAACACACACCAACAGTACAAGCAACACAACAACACAGGGAACACGCCACAGTGACAGACAACAGAAGGAATAACGCTGCAACACACAACAGAAGGCTCACCGATAAACTAACATCAACCTAGACAACACAAGGAACACCGCCTCAACACACACCAACAGTACAAGTAACACAACATACACAGCAGAACTACAACACAAGATGAAAAGATAACAAAATGACGAAGATGAAAGGATAACAAAATAAAACGATGAAAGGATAACAAAAAAATGAAAGGATCGCAAAATAACAAAAAAAGGATAACAAAAAAAAAAGGATCACAAAATAACAAAAAATAAAGGATAACAAAATAACAAAAAAGGGATAACAAAAAATAAAGGATAACAAAATAACAAAAAATAAAGGATCACAAAATAACAAAAAATAAAGGATAACAAAATAACAGAAAATAAAGGATCACAAAATAACAAAAAATAAAGGATAACAAAATAACAAAAAATAAAGGATAACAAAAAAATAAAGGATAACAAAATAACAAAAAATAAAGGATAACAAAATAACAAAAAATAAAGGCTAACAAGATAACAAAATATAAAGGATCACAAAATAACACAAAAATTAAAGGATAGATAACAAATTGATCATAAGAGCGAAAGGATTAGAAAAAATGAAAAAAATATAAAATTAAAGATAACATAAAAGAACAAAAAGATAAATGAAAGAATAACAAATGAATAACCAGAAAAAAATAGATGGATAGCTTAACATAAAAGAAACAAAAAAAGAAAACTAATGGATAACAAAGAAGAATAAACAGAACACTAACAAGGAAAACAAAAAGGAATGAAGAAAAAAAATGAATAACAAAATAAAGAAAAATGAAACTTATCAAAAATAAAGAAAAAATAACAAAAAAGAGAAAATAAAAGAATAAAAAAGAATGAAGAAAACGAAAGAATAACAAAAGAATGAAGAAAAAAATAAAAAAATAAAAATTAAAGAATGAAAAAAGAGAAAAATTAAAGAATAACCAAAAATAAAGAAAAAAAATAACAGAAAAAGAAAATGAAACAATAAACAAAAGAATAAAGAAAATGAAAGAATAACCAAAAATAAAGAAAAGGAAATAACAAATAGAGAAAATGAAAGAACAACAAAATAAATAATGAAAGAATAACAAAAGAAATAAGAAAAAACAACAAAAGAGAAAAAAGAAAGAATAACAAAATAAATATAAATGAAAGAATTACCAAAAATAAAGGAAAAAAATGAAAGAATAAACGAAAGAATAACAAAAGATGAAAAAATAAAGAATAACGAAAGTTTAAAAATAACGGAATAACAAAAGAAAGAAAAATGGAAAAATAAACACAAGAATGAAGAAAAAATGAAAGAATAACCAAATAAAAGAAAAAATAAAAGGATAACAAAGAAAACAAAACCAATATAAAATGAAAAAAAAGGCAGAGGAAGCGGAGAAAGAAAGGGAAAGATAAACAGCATTCGAGTCAAAAAAAAAAAAAAAAATCCAACTCATAATCATACCCAAAAGAAGCCAGAGAGAGAGAGAGAGAGAGCGAGAGAGAGAGAGAGAGAGGGGGGGTTGTCGTGTCACCTTGAGGAAACGAAACATATTCTCTGACCGTACTCCGCATGCCTCCGAGCGTTTTTTTTTATTATTTTTTTGTAAGGTGGGCAGCTACATGTATACTCTCTCTCTCTCTCTCTCTCTAAAAATGTGTGTGTGTGTGTGTGTGTGTGTGTGTGTGTGTGTGAGAGAGAGAGAGAGAGAGAGAGAGAGAGAGAGAGAGAGAGAGAGAGAGAGAGAGAGAGAGAGAGAGAGAGAGAGAGAGAGAGAGAGAGAGAGAGAGAGAGAAAATATACCCCTCCTCAAAATGTTCCCTTCACACATCTTCACCATGACTCAGCATCGTACCTCCTCCCCTTCCTCCTCCTCCTCCTCCTCCTCCTCCTCCACCTCGTTACTCGCTATTATCGGGGCATGAGTTACGAGGGTCTTCTCTGAGAGCACCAAGAAGGAGAGAGTGTGAGAGAGAAGGATGCTGAAGCTGCTGGAGATGAGAACGCCGAGCCATCTGATAGAAAGGGTAAAGATTAGAGCATAACATATAAGTGCGTGGCCCCAGTGCTTATCTCCGTCACAATAACCCTTTAGTTAGTGGTGCGTAAGACCTCTGAAAGCATCAAGGAGAGAGTGTGAGAGAGAAGGATGCTGAGGCTGCTGGAGATGGAATGGGTAAGGATTGAGGCATAACATATAAGTGCGTGGCCTCAGTGCTTATCTCCGTCACAATAACCCTTTAGCTTGTGGTGCGTAAGACCTCTGAAAGCATCAAGGAGAGAGTGTGAGAGAAGGATGCTGAGGCTGCTGGAGATGAGTGCGCGGAGCCACCTCAAATAGAAAGGGTAAAGATTGGGGCATAACTTATAGCTGCTTATCTCGGTCGCATTGGCCCTATAGCTTGTGGTGCGTAAGATCTCTGAAAGCACCAAGGAGAGAGTGTGAGAGAAGGATGCTGAGGATGCTGGAGGTGGGAACGCCGAGCCACCTCAAATAGAAAGGAGAAAGATTGGGGCATAACTTATAGCTGCTTATCTCCGTCGCATTGGCCCTTGAGTTTGTGGCGGGGTAAGGAAGGCCGAGGCACTAACAAGATAAAGCAAAGGGTAAAGTTGGGGGCATTAGGTACAGGCTGCTCGTGGCCTCATTGCTCATCTCCGTCTCACTGGCCTTTCAGCTTGTGGTGGGGTAAGAACCGGTTGCTTCAGGACGCAGCCTCAGTGTGATATCCAGGTTACCACAGCTTACCTTTCCCAGTTTTCCCCAGGTACCTCAAATCCCATCTTTCCTTACCTTATTTTCCTTTTTTATCACCAAACTTACTCTGAAGTTCTTCTTTTACCTCCTTCTACTCAGGTTCCACTCTTTCTCACGCCCTTGTCCTTGCTTCGTACCGTTTCTTTTCCCTTTCCTTCTCTTCATTTACTTCAAATCCCATCTTTCCCTCTCTCACTATTTTGTCATTAAACCTTATTGTTCCTCTTTTACCTCTTTCCACGTCTACTCAGGTTCCACTCTCCTCCATTCTCTTCTCTATGCTTCTTAGTTTCTTTTTTCCTCTTCCCTCCCTTTATTTAACTCAACTCCCATCTTTCAATGTCTCACTTTCCTTTCTTTTTACTAAACTTACTCTTAATGTTTATCTTTTACCTCCTTCTGTAATTAGGTTATACTTTCACTCACTCCCTCCTTCATCCTTCCTAGTTTTTTTTTCTTTTCCCTCTCCATTTCACCTCAAACCCCATCTGTCATTCTCTCACTTTCTTTTCTTTTCACTAAACTTACTCTAATGTTCCTCTTTTACCTCCTAAGCAGATTCCCTTCTCCCTCACTCCCTTTTCCATGTTTCTTACAGATCTCCCTTGAGTCCCTCCCTTTATTTACCTCAAACCCCATCTATCAATATCTCACTTTCCTTTCTTTTCACTAAACTTGCTCTTAATGTTAATCTTTTACCTCCTTCTGTAATCAGGCTCTACTTTCCCTCTCTCCTCTATGCTTCCTACGGTTTCTTTTCCCTTGCCTTCTCTTTATTTACCTCAGACCTCACCTTCCCTTCTCTCACTTTCCTTTCTTTTCACTAAACTTGCTCTACTGTTTATCTTTTACCTCCTTCCACTCAGGTTCCTCTCCCCCTCACATCCTTCCTAGTTTCCCTTTCTTTTCCCTCTCTTTATTTACCCCCAATCCCATCTTTCCTTCTCTCACTTTCCTTAAGCTTACTCTAATATTCCTGTTTTCCTTATACTAAGCCTCTCCCTCTCCCTCTCAACAGTTTCCCTTCCCTTCCCTCTCTTTACCCATTCACTCACTAGTCCGAAAGGGAGGAGGAACAGCCGATTGCCCAGGCCGGGATTCGAACCAGGGCGCGCGGATGTATAGCTAGACGCCCTAACCACTACACCACGGAGGCGATGATATATAAGTTAGGAGGAAAACGGAGGGAAATTGTGGAGGAGGAGGAGGGAGAAAGCCAAGGGAACAAAGCACAGGAACGAATTGGTGCTGATGTTCATTCGTACTGCATTAACTTCAAGGCGAGTTCATATGTTTCGCGTTTTTTGTTGTTGTTGAGTTACGATTCCAATTATCTTTCGCATTACGCAGGATTTATGCTCCTTGCCCGCGGCGGAATCTGGCAGGAGTGTTTTTAACCTTCTCACAAACTGCTGAAGTCGATGTGTGTGTGTGTGTGTGTGTGTGTGTGTGTGTGTGTGTGTGTGTGTGTGTGTGTGTGTGTGTTGGGATGTTAGGTTGTTTTGGATAACTTCTTATTCATTAGCTCAAATCTCCTTATTTTCATCTTCCAAATTGTGTGTGTGTGTGTGTGTGTGTGTGTGTGTGTGTGTGTGTGTGTGTGTGTGTGTGTGTGTGTGTGTGTGTGTGTGTGTTGGGTAGCAATATATCATCAATTTGACACGCTTAAACAAACTATAAATATTAAACACACACACACACACACACACACACACACACACACACACACACGAACACATTAATATCAAACACTTAAGATAATGCTACTTACCTCTTATGGCCGGGCTCCTTGAGAACACCTGGGCCTGCACCTATCAGATGGAGTTGTATTTTCTTTTTTTCTATTTTCTTTTGTTCAGTTCACTTTACACAATGCACGATTGTTTTAGAAAGTTTACCTGAAATGAGCCCATTGGTTACATTAAAGAAATTGTATAAAAAATCACTATATTGTCACATTCTCTTACTATGTTCATCTAGAGTTTCGTGTTGCGTAAGAGGTTGGAGTCACGAGCACACAGTTTTGTATTTTCCTTTCTTAATCAGTGTTTACGTCCTTTAGTTTTTTGTGAGAACAGTTTCAGATATTTCTTTTTTAATCAGTGTGTGTGTTCCTTTTCTTTCTCCAGAGCCACAATGTTTTAATCAGTGTTTGTTCCTTTTCTTTCTCCAGAGCCACAATGTTTTAAATCAGTTTGTGTTCCTTTTCTTTCTCCAGAGCCACAATGTTTTAAATCAGTTTGTGTTCCTTTTCTTTCTCCAGAGCCACAATGTTTTAAATCAGTTTGTGTTCCTTTTCTTTCTCCAGAGCCACAATGTTTAAATCCGTGTGTGTGTCCCTTTTCTTTCTCCAGAGCCACAATGTTTTAAATCAGTGTTTGTGTTTCTTTTCTTTCTCCAGAGCCACAATGTTTTAATCAGTGTTTGTGTTCCTTTTCTTTCTCCAGAGCCACAATGTTTTAATCAGTGTGTGTTCCTTTTCTTTCTCCAGAGCCACAATGTTTTAATCAGTGTTTGTGTTCCTTTTCTTTCTCCAGAGCCACAATGTTTTAATCAGTGTGTGTTCCTTTTCTTTCTCCAGAGCCACAATGTTTTAATCAGTGTGTATCCCTTTTCTTTCTCCAGAGCCTCAGTGTTTGTGTCCCTTTTCTTTCTCCAGAGCCACAATGTTTTAATCAGTGTGTGTCCCTTTTCTTTCTCCAGAGCCACAATATTTTAATTTTTTTCCATTTTTCCATTTGAGGATGCGATGTCTGTCCCGACTCCTCAAGGTTTTCAAACCCTCGTCAGCTTACAAGAGTCACAACACGAAGGAGCGAGCCCAACAGACTACTAGATGCTGCCTCCTCTGCCTTCACAGTCCACACCTCCAAGGCCAGGCAAGCGACGCGGCCCGCAGGATGGATCATAGGCTGAGGCAGTGCGGGTGCTGAGGCGTGGCCGAGGTGCCTGGGGCTGCGGGTCTGTGAGGCAACGCACACAACACACGAACTCACAGTCAACAGAGGGATGTTTGAAAAGGCAGCGTTGGGGAGAGATACCCAGAGACATAAAAAGAACTGTTCACAAAATCCAAGCGAAAAACGAACATAAACCAGGGAGTGAGGCGCCGAGTACACACATGCCAGGGTTATAAATGCGCAAGATCGAATGCGAATGTGGCGTGAGCAAACTTTAAATGCGGTATCCCTGTCGTAAAGGGGAGAACACAGACCGCAAGGTAAAGTGCATATTATACAAAGTGGCAGTAAGTTACGAATCAGCCAAACTAGTATTCACGATCAATAAAACAAGTCAAGAGGGTATGTGAAGGTATGAGGTAATGGCTTCACTGGACCTCGACACACACACACACACACACACACACACATGGGTAAGACAAGGGAGGCGTGTCAGCAACAGCATCAGGTAGCAAACATCCAAGTCGGTCAGTACCATTAAGTGATTTGCTACTTGTCACAATAATTGAAATGTCAGCCCTTTCACTAAGTTGATGCTCTCTTGCTCAACCGGTTCTCAGCTTGTTTTTAATGTATATAATCTTAATAAAAAAAACTCATTACATACTTAGATGTTTGCACAACGTAGCCTATCACTGCCATGCCGACCAAGTTACAGTGGGTAGGCTGGCAAACCACAGAAGAGTCGCCTGTATATGGACATGACCAGCAAACTTATTAGAGACTTATGTCGGTATTCTTTTAAACGCTCTCTTCTCACATCAACGGTTTCCTTAGGTCGAAAAGGAGGTTAATCGGGTTCTCATGAGTGTTTTTTCAAGGTTCATGGTATAGAAGAAGGGTCACACTACCACCAGGGTCATAGGGCTGTATTTTAAGACACCATCGCTTCTCATATCAACTATTTATAAAGGTCAAAGAGGGGATCAATCGGGTTTTCATAAGTGTTTTTTTAAGGTTCATGGCGCAGAAGAAGGGTCATAAAACTCCCCCTGGAAAGGCCTACAGCTCCTACGAAAGCCATGTCAAATATGTGAACTTGGGCGACGAAATGTTTTAAAATACGACCCATAGAACTACGTCTGGAAATGCCCACAACTCCTAAGAAAGCCCTGTCTAATATGTGTGCTTTGGAGCCGAAATGTTAAATAATACGACCCTTATTACCAGCACGAGACGACGCATGTTAACACCGCTCACCCCCAAGCCATCTGCATGTCCTAAGCGTCCTCAAGAATGACGAAGCGGGAACACATGCACGCCCAAGGCTCTGCAGACTAGAGTATAAAGATTCAACTGGGCAGGTGGCAGAGCTGGGCCGCGGAATGACTTGTAACCAGGAGGGGCAGCGCCAGTCCGGCCGGTGGCTGTTAATCAGGTGTAGTGTGTGGGAGTCAAGAGAGACGCCCCACCAACAGCCTCCACTGCCCCTGCCAGACCACACGTGTACAGCACAGCACACCCATGGCCACTGCCTCTCCTTATATTCCTTCCACACGACTCTGTTACTCACTAAACGGGGCAAATCAACACGCCTCACGTTCTAAAGCACTGGTAAAGAAAACTCATAAACGCGGAATCATGTAAACCCCGGATGACAAGCTAATACAAGTACAAGCGGACATCAAGTTATCGCGCCCTCTAAGGTACAGCAGGGCAGGGTAGGGCAGGGCAGAACATGAAGAAAGTTGAATTTATGTTCATCTGTAGCCAACATCAACGTTAATAGACTGTAGTATATACTCAGAACATTGCATCAGTGTCCCAAAACTGTCTTACCCACACAAATAGCGATATGCAATTATAGTTCCTGTTAAAATCGTGAATTACTGATGTTTTTTTGGTATCGTTATGGATGGAAAACCGGAATAGGGTGTGCTAAGTGGGATAATAAAAAAACATTGCAATAGTTTCAGACCCAAAAATGTCGTCGTACCCACACAAATAGCGATATGCAATTAAAGTTCCTGTTAAAATCGTGAATTACTGATGTTTTTTTGGTATAGTTATGGGTGGGAAACCGGAAAATTGTAACATAAGTGCGATAATCAAGAACATTGCAATAGTTTCAGACCCAAAAATGTCGTACCCACACAAATAGCGATATCCAATTAAAGTTCTTGTTAAAATCGTGAATTACTGATGTTTTTTTGGTATAGTTATGGATGGAAAACCGGAATAGGGTGTGCTAAGTGGGATAATAAAAAAACATTGCAATAGTTTCAGACCCAAAACTGTCGTCGTACCCACACAAATAGCGATATCCAATTAAAGTTCCTGTTAAAATCGTGAATTACTGATGTTTTTAGGTATAGTTATGGGTGAGAAACCATAATCAAGAACATTGCAATAGTTTCAGACCCAAAACTATCGTCATACCCACACAAATAGCGATATGCAATTAAAGTTCCTGTTAAAATCGTGAATTACTGATGTTTTTAGGCATAGTTATGGGTGATAAATGCGATAATCAAGAACATTGCAATAGTTTCAGACCCAAAAATGTCGTACCCACACAAATAGCGATATCCAATTAAAGTTCCTGTTAAAATCGTGAGTTACTGATGTTTTTAGGTATAGTTATGGGTGATAAGTGCGACATTCAAGAACATTGCAATAGTTTCAGACCCAAAACTAATGTCGTACCCACACAAATAGCGATATCCAATTAAAATCCCAGTTAAAATCGTTAATTACGGATGTGTGTTCGCTATAATAATGGGTAATAAACCGGAAAATAGCGTAATAAATGCGATAGCCTGGTAACGTTGCCATATCTATCAATCCTTAACCTGTGCCATCCTCTCCTTGTCCTAAAGTTCTAAACAGTCACCGAATCACACATTGTCACTACCACACTTTCACTGATTGCCTCCGTGCATGATAACAGGAGCAGTGCAGCGTGGAGGCTCAGGTGCTGGCAAGGGAGGGCGAAGAAGTGTTATAGGAAGAAGTGTCACACCGCGAAGCTCCTCACGTGGGACTTGTAAACACCGCCACAGTTCCCGCCGACTCACTCTCTCTTTTCCTTTCTTTCCGCCTCTCCCTTTCTCTATTAAAAAACTCTAGTACACACACACACACACACGAAGAGTAAAGAACATGGAGCCTTTCACACTGTGCCGAGAGAGCTGCACTGTCTATGTACCCCAAAATAATAGTCCAAAGTTATGTGTAGCGATGCCAGTGACCGCGGGCAGGACACTCCACTGCGCGCGCCGGGGAGAGACTGAATGACTGGGGCTGGAGAGCAGTAGAAGAGGGATGGTGGTGGGTAGCTCCTGAGGGCATCATCAGCGGTGACCCCGCAACCCTTCACGTTCCCCTGCCGCCTCCTCCCACTCATTTCTCTGTGTGGCGGTGTGTGGCAGCCATGGACGGTCCCCCAACCTCCCCGCATCCCTCGCCGCTCAACATGATCCCAATGCAGGCTGGAAGCAAGACTACCCGGGATCTTGCATAGTGGAGTCACGATCCTCCCCACGAACACCTACCATCACCACCACGGGAGAGAAAATAAATAAACGAATAATAGCAACATATATAACTTGCTTTCACTTCCATATCATGTCTCACCACCCTGGACATTACCACCCTGACTCCTGTGCCCCGTGGACGCTGCCTCCTCTTATTAAACCCGCTGTGCCGCATGTAAATGGTTCAATTGTCTTCAACACTGGTCACAGGAGGATGCACGGAGGATTGCTTCTCATGTTTTAATCTCGCGGTGTGTGGCGGGCGGGTGAGAATGCCATTTTTTTAAGTTTGCACCAAGGAGACCACCGCGCGGAATAATGGAATTTGATCGTCCTGTGAAGTTTCGTTTTCTAAATCTAAATTTTAGCGAACTCTTGCTTCTGTATCGTGTGTGTGTGTGTGTGTGTGTGTGTGTGTGTGTTCCAGAGAGGATGGGTGAAAGTAGTAGTGAAAAATGTATCGGGGGAACAGGCTGGTGGCGGGCAGCAGGAGGGTGAATATTAGCGTCGTGCAACCAAGTGCATGGTGCGCCCCGCCAGACGCCCCTCTCCCGCCACTGCCACAGGTCATTTTTATGCTCGCGAGAAGCCACCCCAAGCAAAAGTCACCGGTCTGTTCCCGTTATGATACTTTGAGCAGCTCTTCAAGGCACGGGTCGCCCCAGTGCAGGAGGTTTCAAGAGACTGGTCACGTCCTCTTCGCTAAATAGTGACTTTCAATACTAGACAGCGGGGTATGGGGCATGGTTCTTATATTACCTACTACATCATATCTAAAAATGGGCCGTGAGGATGTTTTTTCTTCCTACCTCTCTCTTCTGTAGTGCTGTATTTTCCTTCTTTCCTTTATCTTACTTCCTTCTTCTTCCTTTCATTATTATTTTTTCAAAAACAGAACACGGCATAAGAAGAGTTTGAAGAACACTGAAACAGTAGCACAAAGGGCAAATATTTGAGTCTGCATAAAGCCTAAGTTGGCGACGCACTGAGATCCCCGAACAGTGAAGAACTATAACAACTATCAACCCTTGGAGGCAGGCAGGCACTATGAATATGTACATGTAGGCTCCTGGGCACACTTTCCAGAACCAGCCTTGCAACCAGTAGCGGCGCGGACCCCTTCACCTCAGTCCTCAATCTTGCCTCACCAGACGACGACCAGGAAGATAATGTCACTGTAGCAATGCGTAAAAAAAGTTTGATAAGGACTATTTGTCTATTTTTAAATCATTTGTCTACTTTTTATTTATATATTTTATAAAGCAACTATAATAAACTGTATATAAATTGGCCGCAACTAATTCCTCACCACACACACTTGATGCGGCACCACCGGGAGTTGTATTGCCTTTAAGTCTCGCAGAAGCAAGCAGGCATATCAATAGGTATATTAATAAGTATATCAATCAATCGAAAGGGGCATACGCCGGGGGGGCGTCGCCTCGCTCAAAACTGAAGGTTCTTCCGGCAAGTCTCCCTGCAGATCCCCCTCCCATTCTAAGTTACCTCATTGTGCTCATCTATTGACTTGTTCAAACCACGAACTCTGTGGGCGTCCCCTTCACTCGGTGTTGTCTCTTACAGAAACAACCCGATGGACAGAGGTCTGGTAAATGGTTTTATGACTCCGACCCTTGCAGGTTCGGCGGTTTGACGCTGTCATTCCAGCGATGACCCATGATTCAGCGCAGGCACTCATTACCAAAGGAATCAATCCGCTGCTTCAAGTCGTGAAGTGAAGTGCGTTCTAAGAAGACTGACAGCTGTGTAAGATGCCTTTCCTTCACAATCAATCGTGTGCGTAATGAGGTAAACCAATAAATGTGATCCCTTCACAAAACTGTACAGTTATTAACGGGCAGACTGTTGATAGATTAACTGAAATTTTGATATACACAAAGGCCAAAATGAGCAGATTTTTTTTTTTTTTTCGTGTGTAACGAAGAAATAGAACTGACAAACAGTCTACTTGTGAAGAAAGTTTGGAGATGAACCGAAGTACTGCCTAAACTATCCAAAAAGTAAACTCTTAAAGATATATTTATAGTTTACTAACAATTTTGAAAGAAAAACACGAATTTTAAGAAGAAAATAGTAATGCAAATATTTAGAGCAAAGTGAGTTATTATAAAATACGAAAGCCAATAAAAGGACCCGGATATGAAAACCACTTTATTTTCATATCCAAAGGAACACGATTACATAAACCTTATTATCATCAGGAAGAACAGTGATGTGTGTCTGTACGGTGACAAAACATGTATTTGGAAGACAGGTGACATTTAAAAGAGTTGCTGGATGAGAATAACAGGTATGTGGCTACCTTCAATTTGTCATTCCGGAGAAGTAACAGCATTGAGAAAGTATAGAAACTTGGTGAAACAGAAATATAATGATGCAAAGATCGATGCTACACAAACCAAACAGAAAGTGCTATATAAATAAAAGTGACAGACCATCTGGTGCCATACCTCCTGACTAATCGTCCCTGTCTGGAAAGGGAAAGGAGAATGTCGGGACTCCAACAACGACCGCGGTGTTACGCTGCTCAGTGTGTCAGGCAAAGTGCTGGTCCATCTGTTGCTTATGCGGATTCCCAGCCACCTGCTGAAGTTCCAGAGACCGAGCAGCCCGGGGTCATGCCTGGCAACTTAATTAACAAATGGCCGCATCCTGTTGCTTCGAATTTCATTTCCCGCATTTCCCCGGCGACTCCGCAGAATCCTTGGAAGAATTTATGTCTGTTGACTGGCCTGTACTCTGGGATTGCGAGTGCTGTGAAAGTGAGGCAAGGAATTCAATCCTCCCTTCAGGAATTTCCCAGATCACACACACACACACACACACACACACACACACACACACACACACACACACACACACTAGGGTTTAGGGCTGGTCAGAAATAAATTCCAAAATCGATGCCTGCATGCTATTCTGAGAAAGTTGTCTCAGAATCACATGCATGATTCCTATATGATTCGATTTCATGAACCACGAACAGACAGTACAGTACAGTGTGAACTACACAGCAAGCAACCACACAGGTGCCGGGCGTCAGGGCAGACAGGCGGTGCAGGTGTACTGAATCTTGACGTCTGACTTGGCGCCCTTGGCAGTTGGCATGGCCGGCGGGCTGCCCCACGCCTGCCCAGTGACTACCTCCGTCGCTCACAACAGAGATGAAGGATTATTGACGTTATTAGCGCGTGAGGTATGGGAGTGGGGTAGGGGGGGGAGTCAGTTCACTGCACTCTATAAGTAAAACAATATTTGCTCACTAGAGGAATCGACTCTGGAATCGATTTCAGCGAGTACATCGGCATTGAAAATCGGAATCATCGATTTCAATTTTGTTGATTATTGCCCGGCTAACACACACACACACACACACACACACACACACACACACAGACATCGTCGCCTGTCATAATCACTACAGAATCAAATGGAGACAAAAATATAATCACACAATACGAAGTGTACAAGATATCGTGAGAGTATGTATCGTAATGTTATATCTGTAAGTGTGTCAGGAACCATTCCCAGCCGCCGCCTCCCTCCCTCACCTGCCTCCCCGCGGCGCCACGCCCCCAACACTACAGGCGACTCCTCCCTCGCCGACAACACCGTCCTCCTTTCACTCCATATTTACCTCGTCCTTCCTGCCTAATGTCCTGGCTACTCTCTCTGTCTGTCTGTCTGTATGTATGTCTGTGTCTGGGTGTCTGTTTGTATATGTCTGTGTCTGTGTCTGTGTCTGTGTTTGTTTGTTTGTTTGTTTGTCTCTCTCTCTCTCTCTCTCTCTCTCTCTCTCTCTCTCTCTCTCTCTCTCTCTCTCTCTCTCTCTCTCTCTCTCTCTCTCTCTCTCACACACACACACACACACCGCCATTTGTTTTCAACTCGCTGCGGTGTGTCACAACAACATCCTTAAGAGGCTGCTGTGCCCCCCTGGACCTTCACTGGCCTTTACAGGACAAGGGATGGACTGTCACTGGATGGCTATGCTGCACCGCCAAGCCGAAGCCGTGTAGCCGACAGATGAAGAGGGAGGTCGAGTAATCTGAGAACTCCATCATCACCTCCTTCAGACAGATGCTCTGCCGACAGTTTAAGAATATAACAGATACAAGACTGAGGTTTTGCCCTGTGTATGTAGCCTATAAGCGGTGTGAGTGGCTGGGTCTTCTGTTTGTAAAGGTTAGATTGGGATTCTCCTTATGATCTTATGTTCTAGAGCCCCGTTCGCACTGTGCCGACTCTGAGCCACGACAACCCAGCGACTCGGGGTATACGAGGTCTTGGGTGTGGAAGGGTCGTATAAGGTCGGAGAGACTATGTGCGACCCTTTCATGTCAACATTTCACACCCAAGACCTCGTGTTCCGGAGTCGCTGGGTTGTCGTGGCCCAGAGTCGGCACAGCGTGAACGGGGCTTAGGTGTTTTGTGGTATGCATGCAGGATAAAGGTGTCTGTCATTTAGTCATTATATTTATGGAAGTATCAATGTCAGTTAGTTTGATGAAGCCTCAGAACGAAATAACACTTTCATTTCCTCCTTTTTCTTCATTTCCTCCTTTTCTTCTGCTTCTTCTTCATTTCCTTATCCTTCTTCATTTCCTTCTCCTTTTTCCTCATTTCCTCCTTTTCTTCTTCTTCTTCTTAATTTCCTTCTTCTTCATTACCTTCTCCTTCTTCATTTCCTTCTCCTTTTTCCTCATTTCCTCCTTTTCTTCTTCTTCTTCTTCTTCTTTTTTAGGTACCATCATTACTTATATATTCACGTTTAGCTTTTTATAAATGAAGAAAAAAATCACACACACACACACACACACACACACATGCTTATAATATTCCTTTTTTACCGTCCTATCTGTTTTCGGCGCTGATAGCCATTCTCCGCTCGGCTGACGTCAAATGGAGGGAGTCACGAGCTGTTTAAATCTGGCGAGGCGGTGCGTCACGGCGCCGCTTCTTTTAGACTCAAGGACACACTGGCTCGTCTCTCCGCCACGCTGTTGTCTTGAAAGGTCTATAAAAGTAGGTTGTCTCTCTAGTCTAATTTACTATCCACATGTGACTGGTATGTTTTCTGCCGAGTGAGGGTAGGTGCGTACGTCATCCATGGAGGCAGTTTCCTGGCCATATATTAATCGTGAGGCATTCATAATGAGCTAATATGGCACTTTGAAAATTGGATAGCCCGTATTTTTAACGCGTTTGAAAAGCCTCTCGTAGAATTTGCTGGTATTTTCATGGATTGTTTTGTGATCCTACCTCATGTATCTAATTTTGTATATATAAATTGTATATAACACTTCTGGACTAGGGTGCCGCCTCTGTGAAAGACCCGACATTGAACCAGCCAGCGTGCTCCGATCCATCACGACACGAATCTCACTGGATGGCCCTCTCACAACCTACAGCAGCAAGGCAGGTTAGGGTATATAGGGCAGTAGGGACCAGGGTTGGCTATTGCGCCCTTATCTCCACCAAGAAGGATGCTGTGTAGCTTATGAGCACTTGTATCGCTGTTCGTGTGCCGCTCGAAACACTGAACCACGGTGAGGGAAAGTGATTGTTGGGTGTTTAATAAGTGCTTCTCTGTGACTGACGTGTTTGTATCCTCGTGGGTGTTAGTGAGTAGTGTGTAAGTGCTGTAAATGTAGATGAGATGGCGAGGAAGGCACTGTGCATAGTTTTAGGGGGAGCGTGTTGTGTTGATGGACGTGAAGAAAACAATGACCTTGGTCGTCATCAATATTATAAAATTTTAAGTACTAAGTAAAACAGCGCAAATATTATAAGTCAAGAGCAAGGTAAGATCCAAGCGTAGGTGTATGTAATTAAAAAGGGTTCTATGTAAATTCACTCAGCTGTTGAGTGGCATGGACGATGGACTCTCACGTCCACACTCGGCGAGCACCAACAGTGAACTCGGTGCTGATTTGAGTTGGTGGCCCCGTGTGTGGATGGCTTTGATTCAGTACTGTAGTTGTGAAGCTTCCTTGAATAGGCCTTGTTACGAACTTTTTCTTTTTTCAAAGCCAAATTTCTGATGAATGCATAAGCTTGGCACCGTAATTGCTTCTTTCCTCATTATCACACACCGCATCCAAGACTAGTGGAATTTCTTAGGCTCAGGATAAATCAATAAAAATGTTAAATAGATCTTTTTATTTATCTACGATAATAATTCTGCAGACTGTACAGAAGACGCATTCGCCTGACAAGCCCTCAGTCTGTTGCTTCCTGTCACTCTGCCCATCCTGACTCCAGCACACAGCGGACCTCGCGCCCCGGCACGGGGGGGCGTGACGGGACGAATACATATAACTCATCTTTGTGCTATGTGTCATTTTATCGACATTTCCCTCAAGTGCTTAGTGTGAAAACCAAAAAATAAAATAAAAATAACTAAAACCTATCACAGCAGGACAAGTGGAGTCAAGATGGGCAGGTGAAAGCAAGGCAACAGCCTAAGAGAGTGGTGCTGCGAGCTTCAACCATCAAACTATGAACAAAGAATATCACTACTCTCACGGAATAATTGAGGTCGCAGTTACATGCAGACAACATTGGCACTGAATACAAAACTAAATATTTTCTTACAACTTAGCCATATTCATTTCCTGAAGAATGAATTTTGAAGATTCACTTCATCTCTATCCTTGAGCTTGCTGCATCGACAGCTCTGGCTTATGTACATGATCCCTTGCAGAACTGTGATCATCAACAAGTAGCAATATTCACAGCAAGTATTTTTCATTAGGTGTCCTTAAGTGTTTAACAATTACATTTATATACTGTATGTAACACTTTCTTAAAGCCACTACAATTGACTCTTCTTGTAGACAAGTGTAACTGCTTTACATACTGCTGCTGCTGCTGCTACTGCAAAACCAACACAAACTGGTTGAGTTTCCTGCAGACTTACAAAACACCAAGGCTTTGTCTTTCAGCCATGCACTGCTCTTGACTCTCTCTCTACTCCATGGGTATTATTAATGTACAGTAGCACCATAAATAATGGAGAGAAAGGTTTAATAACTGAAATAAGCTCTCACAAGCTTTATGTCTTTAAAAGATAAGTTGGATATTTTAATATATGTACTTGTTTAAAACAAATATAAGTGACAAGCTGCAGCTGGTTTATGTAAATAGAGTTCATGGACTCTACTGATTTATAATACTGATAAGATTGCAGGCATGAATACCACAAAGAATAACCATAATTTCAAATGCTCTGTATAAAGCAATGCAATCTTTTATATTTTGGGTTACCCCAGAAAAAAACCATGACATTTACAAAGGATTCAATCTTATTCATAAATAAAAAGCTGCAGTCATTCAAAAGGAGAGTTGTTTTGAGTAACTCATCAGACCAATCTTTTTTCTATTTAAGGTTTCCTTTAAAAATACTACAACATAAAATTGTATGGCAATTGTTAAATTAACAAAATAAAAAGTAATGAAGACTTTTTGGTAATATTCCTTTACACAGACAAAATTAAGTACCATACAAGTGATCCACACATACATTATAGAAAAAGAGGTTGAAAATACCTAGACTGCCAACAGCAGAGCAATTCTAAGTACCAGTGAACCAAAGAGTACTAAGTTTTGCAAAGCATAACAGAAATGTGCGTTAGACACCTCAGAGGCACATTGATACACGTCATCTGCATTACTTGAGCGATGTCTTCAAGGCACACGAAACACACGGTGGTGGAGACATTTGTACAAACACAGCGATCATACAAGAATGAACTTATGTGCAGCAGATCCTTCCCTGTGTTCACTACAAATATCTTCACTCACTGCCTGAAGGGAAGACGAACACCAATTTTGGAATGTTCTATAACTACGCTAATCTTCGTAAGTTTTGATAAGTATTGGGTCACCTAAATAGTATGGGCGGAGACGGCTCCATCACGGCAAGGCAATCCATTGTACTATAAAAGAATATACATTTATGAGCTATCTCAAGTATTTGGTTACTTCTTTATCAGCATCACTGTCAAAGATCAGCATATAAAAACTTTGGGAAAATGCAATTCTGTAACTTGATAAAAATTATCATTTTCTATAACAAGCTGACTGAATGTGATTTTTCAATATTATTACTAATGCTGAAGAAAACTGTCTTTTAGCAATTAATATGATTCAATAAAATATCACAACCAGCCCATTAAAATGTACATCTCTACAAGATTTACAGAATATTTCTAAACAGTTCTCTATAGCAATTCACTTTCTTCTTACCTCTCACAGCATGAAACTCTTTCCACTAAAATGCTGGAGGTATTTCTCATCAGCAGAGCAAGACAATTCTTCACAAGCTACAACAAGCAGCTAACACTGAAGTAGCTACTTTCTTTCCCTAGTGTAAGTAGTACTTCCATTCATTCCAATGGTGAAATTAATTATGATTTATATGCAAATACACACATGCTCCTTGTGACCAAGGCTTAGAGGCTGAGGTAGGTGCGAGTGGTGTCTATGGTGTCCTGTGGCGGGGGCGAGGCATTCTGCTTCTCCCACTGGCTGAGGGCGGCGTCAACCAGCATGTAGAGGCACTTGAACTTATCTGCATCATCCTCTGGGGGGGTCGGGGGAGGGGTGACTTGTGCTGGGGTGAAGGTGTGGGGGGCGTACTCTGTCTGTGGAACATAATGCTCCGGAGTGGAGGGTGGGTAGAGGGGAGAATCATTTGGTGTGTAGGCTGGGGAGTTAGCGTCTGTGTAGATTGGTGAATTAGTGGTGGCTGTTACCTCTGTTACAAAATTTGGGGCTGTGGTGGGTAGGGGTGCAGATGCTGGTGGGGCGGAGGTGTTTGTGGTGAATGTGGTGTTGTGGTCAGCCTCTGAGCCACACCCACAGGGACACACTGCTTCAAAGTGGGGCTTGGCGGATACTCTCTGTTGCTCTGCCACCCATGAGGCCACGCGGGACTCCATGGAGAAGTCGTAGTCATGGTCTGGCAGTTCTGTGGATTCCCAGTGGGTGCGTGTGCGGGTGTAGTCGTTCTGGGCGGGGCGGGCGTAATCCTCGGGGTCCACGCGGTCACGGGAGGAGACACCCTTCAGCTTCTTGGCGCGGCGGGTGATGGTGTACTTCTCTGGGTCATTCCCCTCTCGGCGGATAATCTCAGGAAGAATTCTACGGCGGGCATTGATGAACCAGTTGCACACCTGAAGCAAAGAATAAAGTAATTAATTCAATGTAAAAATCTCAAGCTAACAATTCATAAATTTATAAAACTTGTAGTGTCAGCTCTGAGGAGTTAGGAGATAATGAAAAGAATTTTGAAGTTCAGATTTCTAATAGGCTATCCAATCAAGATTACTGCTGCAAAATGGAAATCATATTTTGCTAGTTTTATTCACTGAAACATTACAGTTCTTTTATCTGCCACTGATCTCATGCTGGGATGATGTTGCTGGACTGAGAATATGAAGTGGACAAGAAGAATTAGGAAAGAGAGAGAAAAAAATCATTGGTGGAAATGCATAAGGGTATGACCAAGATGATGGATTGATCTAACTTTTGTGTGACGAGTAAGGTAAGTTGGGGGCCATACACGGCCTCAGTACTCATCTCTGTTTCATTAGCCCTTGAACGTGCAGTGGGTAAGAACTTATTACTCTTAGACACATGGCAAGTGTGATATTTGGGTTACCACAATTTACCTTCCCAAATTTCCCCAGTTACCCATTCACTGAGTAGCCCCAAGAGGGAGGAGGAACAGCTGGGTGGGCTGCGCACTGACTGCTTGGCATATAGTCAAAAATATCTCTAACAATTCTACCTCTTCATCTTTCCGGTCCCTTCTTAATCATGATGGCACTACAGCTGTCATATCTATTTCTAAAGCTGAGCTCTTCACCCAAACTTCTGAAAATTTTGCTCTGGATGATTTAGGCCATATTCCTCCTATTGTCTCCACTGAATAGACCATATTGGCTATCAGTTCATTTCTTCACTCCTTGAGGCCCTTCATGTGTGTCTCCAGTGATGCTTTTCCCTGGGTGATAGTTGGTGCTTAGGAAGGGTGTGAAGAAACCAGAGTTCTCACGACTATCAGCCCCTAAAGTGACTTGCCAACAGTTGAAATATACTTATACACCTTTGCACAGTCAGTGTTGCAAAACAAACAGCAAAATTTCTGAAGGAGTCTTTGTTTATCAATAACCTTAGTTTGAGTGTTGCCTGCCATAGTACCACTTGTGGAGGGCACTTATTTTAAGATAAGAAGTCGAAATAACCACACCTTCAGGAATAATCCCAATTTTAACATTAAATTATATTATCCTAAAGATGCTAAAGCAAAACAGCCCTGTACCCAAATTTTCAGGAGACAAAGGTTCTCGTGATGTATTCTGGTGTTGCAAGGTAAATATGGGCCAGCGTACCCTCGCAACTCAATGGTCATATTTAACATCTACTGACGCAAACCTCTGGGAGGCTGAGTGTGGCCCAGCGTGTATAGCCAATGTAGTCTATTCACTATGCCTGTAATTAAAAATTTAATAATATTTTTTATGCCCTTTCTGTCCTGAATCCTCAAAGCTTTAAGGATAAAGAGTGCCTCCTATTGTCCTTAAAAACTGTGCTTCCGTGCTGACACCCTGCTTGGTCAAACTCTTTCGTGTCTGCCTTTTGAACATTTATTTTTTCTTCCAGCTGAAAGTACACCTACACATCTGTGTCTATTTAGGGTGATCACTCTATCCCTTCAAACTACTGTCCAATAGCTTTGCTTTCTTGTCTTTTTCAGTTTTTTTAAACAACCCTTAACAGGATTTTTTTTTTTTTAAATATATGTAAATGGTCAACTCGCTTTCACATGACCAGTACAATGATTCCTGTGGTGTAGTGGTTAGCTAGCCTAACTATGAATCTGTGGCCTGGGTTTAGTCCTGGCCTAGGGTAGCAGGTGTCCCGCTCACCCAGCTGTTGACCTCCCATTCAAGGTGGTCAACAAATGGGTACGTACACCGTGGTAACTTGGACGTCACCCTGACCCTGTGTGTAAAGATAACAACTTCTTACCAACTACAGGCTCAAGGACCAGTGAGATGGAGGCAACTTAGCGTATGCCTCAAACATCATCTTGACAACATTCCTCACATTTACATTGGTAAGTTAAGTTTGTTATGGCCTTCATAACTTACTTTGATCGTTATTCTTTCAGGGCAAATCTAGAAACCTAAACTTAATTGGTTTGTATATTTTTCAAGAACATAATTTCCTTTCTCTTTATATTAAAAAATGCGGGTATTCTGCTCCTTTGCACTTATCTAGCACACAGACACATGCTCTCTCTCTCTCTCTCACACAACCTGAATAGATAGGTCATTGTGGCTTATCTATTTATCTTATCTCTCTCTCCTCACTATGTAGGTAGCTCCACCATTTTGCAGAGGGCACTGGCCGGGGCTCGCGAGTCTGACACGTGATCAGACCATGGCGAATGAAAAAAAATAGAAAGTAAAACAAAAGAAAAGGAAAGTATTGACTGTGGTGGTGGTGGTGGTGGTTAAGTTCACATGGACATCTATCAATGGAAGAAGCTACCCACCAAAAAGTCGGAGAAAAAAACCCATCATAGGCAGAAACAAGGTAAAGTCGGGGCCATTCACTACAGCTGCACGTGGCCTCAGAGCTCATCTCCGTCACACAAGCAAGAGTTCACACTGGTACATGTATCTATGGAAGAAGCTACCCACCAAAAAGTCAGAGAAAAAAACCCATCATAGGCAGAAACAAGGTAAAGTTGGGGCCATTCACTACAGCTGCGCGTGGCCTCAGAGCTCATCTCCGTCACACAAGCAAGAGTTCACACTGGCACATGTATCTATGGAAGAAGCTACCCACCAAAAAGTCAGAGAAGAAAACCCATCATAGGCAGAAACAAGGTAAAGTTGGGGGCATACACTACAGCTGCGCATGGCCTCAGAGCTCATCTCCGTCACACAAACAAGAGTTCACACGGGCACATGTATCTATGGAAGAAGCTACCCACCAAAAAGTCAGAGAAAAAAACCCATCATAGGCAGAAACAAGGTAAAGTTGGGGCCATTCACTACAGCTGCGCGTGGCCTCAGAGCTCATCTCCGTCACACAAGCAAGAGTTCACACGGGCACATGTATCTATGGAAGAAGCTACCCACCAAAAAGTCAGAGAAGAAAACCCATCACAGGCAGAAACAAGGTAAAGTCGGGGCCATTCACTACAGCTGGCGTGGCCTCAGAGCTCATCTCCGACACACAAGCAAGAGTTCACACTGGTACATCTATCTATGGAAGGATTTCAAACTACACACCAAAAGTCAGGAAAAAAAAAAAAAAAATAAAAAAACATAGCTAGACACGAGATACAGGTAAAATTGAGGACATACGTTACAGCTGCGCGTGACCTCGGTGCTCATCTCTGTCACACAAACAAGAGTTCACATGGGCACACTATCTATGGAAGAAGCTACGTACTAAAAATTCGTGAAAAAATTATAGCTAGACACAAGATGCAGGTCAAATTGAGGGCATACGTTACAGCTGCGCGTGACCTCGGTGCTCATCTCTGTCACATAAACAAGAGTTCACATGGGCACACTATCCATGGAAGAAGCTACATACTAAAAATTCAGGAAAAAATTATAGCTAGACACAAGATGCAGGTCAAATTGAGGGCATACGTTACAGCTGCGCGTGACCTCGGTGCTCATCTCTGTCACATAAACAAGAGTGCAAAAAAAAATCTGAAAAAATCGTAGCCTGAAACAAGTTAATATTGGGGGCAAACGTTATGGCTGCGCGTGACCTCGGTGCTCATCTTTGTCACATAAACAAGAGTGCAAAAAAATCGGAAAAAATCGTAGCCTGAAACAAGATGATATTGGGGGCATACGTCATGGTTGCGCGTGGTCTCCGTGCTCATCCCCGTAACACACACAAAAGCTCCTACTTCTTACCTGGAGGACCGAAAAAACAAGATGATATTGGCATCATACGTTATGGCTGCGCATGGTGTCAGTGCTCATCCCCGTACCACAAACAAGAGCTCCTACTTCTTACCTGGAGGACCGAGAGGTTGGCTGCCCGCGAGAGCTGCAGCTTCTCCTCGTCTGAAGGGTAGGCGTTGTAGCGGTGGTCATAGAGCCACTTCTTCAGGATCTTAACGGACTCCTTGGGCAGGTTGCCTCGCCGCTTCCTAGCCGCCGCCGCCGCCGCCCGCAGGTACGAGTCGTCCCCGCCGGAGGAAGGCTCGTCGGTGCTGGATGAGGATGACCGTTCACGTGCTGCGGGAGACACGCTCGTCAGTTCCTCATGTAGGTGATGATGATGATAATAGGTAAAAATAAATGGGACACACTCAACTCCTGCTGTGGGCGTAACGATGATAAAGATAATAATTAATATATCATCACCTTCGTAAAATAATCGCCTAAGTCATTTTTTATCGATTTCCAGGTTTTTGTCTACATCAATTTTTCATCACGTGACGCCCATTTTTGTACAGTTGCCTTCATCATTCAAGGTTTGAGTGTTCTAGAATTGGCCTTTTCATTTCTGCCTAAATCTTGAGCCAAATGAGATAATGACAGTTCTTTTCTGATTTCCTGAAAAGTAGAAAATAATGACTTAGGCGCTTTGTTTACAAAGGTGACGATAGGGGACAAGTTAGTTAACTCATGCAGTTGACGTGATGATCATGGAGGTAGAATTGGTGGAGTCGACATCAGCCCTAAAAAATAATCTGCCGAGCTGTCATTTTTAGGGCCGCAAGGTTGTGGACACTTGCCAGGTGTTGTCAGGTCAGACTCCCTTAGCAGCGGGGATCATATTTCTTAATGGTCCCTCTAAGCGAGAGAAATGAGAAAAAAATCATCACTCACACAAACCATTTCATAATATATATCAAAGCATTTGTGATCAGTTTATGCATCATCCATTTTGGGGGGTTTATATCAAGGCACAAATTTGGCCCGTCGCTGCTACCGGGTTAATGGGCTCGGCCAGGCTCGCCCTCCTGGATTTCCGCCGCTGTATGGTATTTCTGAAATATATACCGCATCAATAAATGAACGGTAATAAAAAACACCACCATCAGGAGGTAGTGACTGAGGTAGTGGGCGTGAGCTCGCACCAGGATATCCCTCATCTTGCGGCCCTAAAATTAACAGTTCGGCGGATTCACCTCAATGAATGGGATAACGGGCCGTGTCGACTCCACCAATTCTACCTCCATGGTGATGATAACAGATAATAATAAATGTGAGGCGCACTCAATTCCCGGTGAAGGCGTGGATGATGATGACGATAATTGATAGTTTATTGTTGCACGTAAACAACAAAGGAGAAGTTAGGAGCATGCCATCCCAACCCCCAGGCAGGACAGAGTGTGATTATACAACTAAGGATACATGTGGAAGTAGCACCAGGAAACTAAAAAGATACAATGGTAGGGTAAAAATAATAGAAGGAAGGAAAGACGAAGGAAAAAAGGAAAGAGTAACAGTAGTTTTTCTTTTTTCACCCTGAGGCACAGAGAAAATACACACACAAAAATAAAAATGAAAGTGCCAATATACAGAGCTGCATTTTTTATATTGATTGATAGTTTATTGTTGCAAGTAAACAACAAAGGAGAAGGGAGGAACATGCCATCCCAACCCCAAGGCAGTGCAGTATATTACGGTATGAAAACAGCTCAAGGTCATAAAACAAGCCCGCCAAGCGCTGCTCCAACAAAGAGAATGGAGAATGAGTGGCCAAAGAGATTAATTCGTTTTTCACTTTTCAGGGTGTCTTGATAACGGATTGTATTTACCTAGTTGTAGTTTTATAGGGCCAGGGCTTTACGCTCGTGTAGTCCCGTCTCCGTATCTACATTTATCCAACTTTTCCTTAAAGCTTTGCACACTCCTCGCCGATACTACATCCTCACTTAGCCTGTTCCAAGCCTCTATATTTCTTTGTGGGAAGCTATATTAATACGGTGATACTGAGATTAGGGTAAGATGTACAGCTTTCACTCTAGCACCACACAACCCATACAAACAGAAGGCCTGCCACTCACGCCACCATGGTCTGTCAACTGTCACTGGACCAACACAGTATGACATTATCAGCTGTCACTTGCTCCAGCTGAACCCGGAGACATGTGATAAGTACTTGTTTTTGTCCTTAGTCTCCTGAATATATCTACTTATCACAAACTCGATTCTTTTACTGGTCCCTGTTTACTCATTCTAGGGAAAGTAACGAAATTTAGCCATCAGAAACTACGGTATGTTAGTATTTTTATATATTCTTTACTTTGTTTCCGTCTAAACTTTCAGTGATCCTTGGTTGCTCATTCTAGTTAACCTAACGAAATTTTGCGATCAGAAATTCGGTTGGAGTGACTTTGGTAAGAATATTAACGTTTTTTACTTCAATTTGCTTCAGTCTGGATTCTTTAAGTGATCCTTGGTTGCTCATTCTAGTTAACTTAACGAAATTTTGCCATCAGAAATTCGGTTGGAGTGACTTTGGTAAGAATATTAACGTTTTTTCTTTACTTTGCTTCAGTCTAGATTCTTTTAGTTCCTGTTTACTCGTTCCAGTTAAAAGTGACTAAATTTAGGTAAGAATATTAGGTAACGTTTTTTCTTCACTTTGCTTCAGTCTAGATTCTTTTAATTCCTGTTTACTCGTTCCAGTTAAGTGACGAAATTTACCTCACTTAAATAAAAAAGACTATTGAAAGAGTATCATTTTTTTCTCTACTTTGTTTCAGTATGACGAGCAACACTTCCTTAGATTCAGTCACATCTTCAAACGATAAATAAGAATCTGGAAACGTCAAGAGTATGGGAGAAGTAATGATTGCTTGCCACGGATCAGAGAATAACAGAACAAAGGAAATGCCAACTGGGAAACTTGTGAACTATGAATGGAATGTAAAGTATTTCGCTGGCGTTGTGTTCTGATAAGCAGTGATAACCAAGGCTGGGAAAGAATCATATTTTCATGCACATATACTACACACTCATCGAAACAAAAAAGCAGAATTGTGAATGGGAATACGGTAAAGAGTAGGCCTATTTTTCACTGAGGCAAAGAAGCGAGTGACAGGTGGATGGATAAGTATTTATAATTGTAAAGAAAGCAGCTCAACGGAAAACAACAACAACCGCTAAGCACTAATTTAATATATATTGTCAACGACACTCATCACCGCAGGCCAGTCAGGAACCGCCGGAAATGCAACGTTCACCCAGACACTAACGTTCTAATATTTGACGGTTTACATGAATCCATTTCCATGCTGGCCGGTGACTCGTTGGGGGTGTGATGTAACCGGTCCTACTGAACGGCTGTGAGTGGCCTGCCCAAAATAAATTCAACTTTTTTTCATCTCATAAATATTACAAGTAGCGTCTCTCTCTCTCTCTCTCTCTCTCTCTCTCTGTCACACACACACACCTTGAAAAGAGTTCATTGTGGCTTATCTATTCATTTACATAGATAAATCATAACACACGAATGATGATGATGATGATGATGATGATAGGCAATTCAACAAGTTTGAGGAATAAGGAAACACGTGTGTACTGAGGTGAGTGTACTTCTTCAGAACTGGTTTCCCTGAAATTTCCATGAAGAAACTAGTCGGTAATACCCTCACCTCAACACACCCGTTTCCTTTCTCCTCCGTCAATTATGATAGCAATAATAATAATAGTATACAGTTCAATCTTATATGGGTTCCAGTGCTGGTTTACATTAGAGATTATCCATAAGAATCTGAAAGTTCACATCCCTAAATCCGAGGATCCGGTATATTACTGTTATCATTGATGCTAGACTATCCTCGACCCACGGGACAGGTTAGGTTAGGAGCATCCTCAATATCAGCCTTCCGTGTGCTTGCAGGCTTCGTGCACGAGGATGGTGAGGGATGAGCAACGTCCCCAAACCGTCCTGGCCTTAAATAGCAACGGACATAATCCACAAAGAAAGATACCCGATGAAGTGAACCTGATTGATAAGCATCACCTCTGGAGGTTATCGCGCTGTAAACAAGTCTTCTACACAGATAAGGGCCCTTCGTTAGATAGGCTATCAATGGCACCATTATACCAGCCCCACAAGCCACTTCAACTGGCCATCCCATGTCCTCACGAAGAAAAACCTCTAAGTCCAAGAAAAATGAGGAAGGGGAAGCCTCGGCTGCAGGACATCACCTAAATGTAGGCTGCCTTAACCCGCAGAGTTTAACGGCGGTCTGTCAGTGAGCTGTCAAAATGCTAAACGGCCGAGCGCTGGAAGAGGATAATGACAATAGCCGGAGGACACACGTGGCATGTCGCAGCGCATCATAAGTGTCACTGAAATGCACGAACATATAATTCTGTTCATTTCGGTATAAACCACTAATATACATGACCCTGTTAATCAATACTTTATCTGTATATAAGGGTGACAAATTATGTTAGAGGCTCTAAGCGCACGAGTATTCACAGCAGCATGACAGCGCTCGCCACCCTGCCTGCCTGCCTTAGCTCGGTCTGGTGACGCTCAAACTGGTTTGAGTGACGCAGACACCGCCACCCTTCAAACCCTCCTCACATCCTACACCCTCCTCCGTCTGCCCCGCACTCCACAGACGTCAAGTATTCCACCGAGCTACTGACTGCACATGGACTAAACTGTCATTCAAGGACATTGAGGTCTATTGAGAGCCCTGAGGTAACCAGTAAGATTATACCAGTGTGTGTGTGTGTGTGTGTGTGTGTGTGTGTTGCTTGCAGTTCAACGCATTGTGCAATATATATCTGAGATTCTACATTCTTGTATCTCACATAAATAATAATCACTGCACTCAGCCTTTGTAGAATGTGACATTACTCCAAGTCTTCATAATACTCCTGCACGCACAGTCCCGCCACACTAATCCTTCGGTATGCCAGCAGACACAAACCAACCTTTAGTAGCCACGAACATGTCATCGTGCGAGGAGTTGTCGGAGTAGTAGTGCATGCTGGTGGTAGGGGGGGTTGCAGGACGCGTGAGGCAGCACGTGGGGCTTCCTTCACTCACACTGGCGTACGCTGGCCAAACGATCGTGAATTAAACAGTTTCTAAGTATCACTTTTTCGCCCGTTCCTCGCGTCCTCAGGTTTCGGGGGAGGAACAGCAAACAGGTTGTCTGGGGGTGCTCAGTGACTTGCTTGGCGGGCGGGTTTGTCACAAATTCCACCTTGGAACCTGTTGTAGCTAGACCCAAAAACACAAGATTTCCTCCGTAACGTTCTGCAGCAAAATCTCAGCGGTCTTCTGTATGCGTCAAAGGAGAGTAACTCCAGTATCTCCGGCCGCTGACACAAGGAGGTGGCCACGTGGTGCTGGAGAGCGCGCCAAACACTGACTCCATCCACTTCACTGTTAAACTTTCACCTCTGGCTTGGTGACACTGTTAGCAGCTCCCCAAACCATCCTCAGCATTCCGACACTATCAAAACGTTCACTTGGTCGAAATCACAGCGTAAGATCACTCAACATTGCTAGTGGAAGTCTGCTGTTCTCTTCCCAGCTCTCCCACCACGTGACTGACGTTGGTGTGCCCGGCAGCAGGCTGGCCTGCCCGCCTCGCTGAAGACCAGCCTTGAGGGGCCCAGCCAGGGACGGGGAGGGGGAATGGGAGGAGCCAAGCGAGGCCCGGAGGGAGGGTGCGCGGGTCTGGGAGGGTTGACAGTCACCCTTACAACAATAGCTTTTCGTACTGCCATTTCTCATAAGCAGAACTGTCAGTTCTGTACATCCGACTTTTACGAAATGGTGGAGAGTACTTCGTTATGCGCTATGTGATTCCTTTTCTCCCTAGCATGTTTTGTTTAGAATTCCTGTCGCGGGAAAGATTTAGAAGGCAGAGGAGGGAGGCCAAGGGGCTGCCATTTAATACACATTTTTGAGATTGCCATGAGATCCTGTGATAACTTACTTTGCTCCATGCGATAATAAAAATAGGTAAATATAACGATAACAATAGTAAAGAGGCAAATCGAATTAATAAATGCTTCAGTAACGATACAGCAACCTACATATTTCCAGACACGCGTTCAGGTGTCAGGAATGGGAGCGTCCCTCCCTACATAGATCTTGGTCCCTCCCAAGATCCCTACCAGCTGGGAATGTTTTCCTAAAGCTACGCAACCAAGCCCCCGGAGTCTGGAGCGAGCGGCCTCGAGCTGGTCACCCCTTGCCCAATCCTGCATCACGTCTCAGCATCTTGCTTGGTCAGCGTTACATATGAGAACTCGGTTAAGACTACCACTATTGCGACAATAAAAATATGACCACCCTCGTCGCTCCTTACTACGACGTGCATATCTTTCATGGTAGGTGTATTTTTCCGGATATTTTTAAAGCATTGTTTGCGATAATCATTACAGTTAATACATTCATCACGCATATTTCGACGAGTGATTCTACGGAGGCGGGAGGTGGACGGGGCCACAGACCGATAAGCCTCCCAGACGGACGATGGCGACACTTTTATACAATAACATTCTTGTGTGGTGGCGGGCCGCGTACACGCAAATATGCACGTCATGAGCATTATTTTTTGTCGCGGAAAGTGAGCCGTATGATAAGACAGGCTGGCCATCTTTATCACACCACGTATACGTAAACACGCCGTAATTTTTGTCCAGCTCATAAGTGAAAACAGGAGTCAGGGATGCTGGTAGGCTGTGCTGGGCTGACGCGCCGCACCCCCACACAGCTTTGGACTTCAATGAAAATACTGGTTCACTTGCCATCAAAACTAGTATTCTCAGACATCTTTTTTTCTTAATACATTTTAACTGAGCCAATTATGTGGAAAGTAAAAACTCCCCAGCTAATCCTGTCTGGACAAAGACTGCCAGCCCTAGATAGACTATCTCGCGCCCTTCATCCGCCTCTGCCTGGCGCTATTATGGGCTGGGGGGCTGCCAGTCGACGCCGCGCCACCAACCCCGCCATGGAAGGTAGGCTGGCTACGCGCCTCCGCCTACGTCCCACCCCAGTCCCCCTCCTCCCTCCCCGAACCACCGGGCGGCCTTGGTAAAGAGCAGCAGCTCTGCCTGGGTACTGGCGAGGGAAGACAAGGCTCCAGCGTCCAATCGTTTGCCTCACTGCAACATTTACCTCAATCACTTCCGTACACACTCCAAGGATTGCTCTCTCTCTCTCTCTCTCTCTCTCTCTCTCCGTGTGTGTGTGTGATAAACAATATTTACGCATGTCGGTATCTGCTGCTTGAGAACACGGGGCTACCTACACCAAAACAATCATATTCCACACAATTAATAAGTTGAACAAGATAAATGAAATCATAAATCAAACAAAATAACTATGCGAAAACTTTCGACTCATAATGCTGTTGCCTTACTGCAATAGGTCATAGAGCACTCATTCATGTTAACATTAGCTAATCTTTGTTGTGCATGCATCTATGAGGACAGGACCTTGCTCGACAAGAAGTTGCACGTCGTAGCTACGTGCGTGTGGGGTGGGTGCCCCGTCATGACCTTCTGAGTGATGCTTTGTTTAACATGTTACAACGTCAGGAAGAGAAATGCTACCCAGAGCTATACCAGACAATCAAGGGGGAAGGCGGCGACCAACAGCATTTCCGGGTGGTTTCAGGGGCTTGGTTAGGGCCCTCACCCAAAGCTTCCCTCCCGCTCTAGCTTTAATTCTGTCCTTGGCGCCTGTAGCGTAAGCCAGATAACATGTCTACATGAGGCAGCGTGGTATAGAGTTGAGGAACCCCGCCGCGGCTTGAATTCCATAAGCCCTCCCGGCGAGGCGCGTGTTTGAGGTGGTGGGTTGGCGCGTGAGGGGACGAAAGGATGTTTTTGAAGTGTGTGGCATTCCCTGCCAGGCCGCCATTACCCGGCCAGACCGATTCCCTGTCCTAAGAGCCCAGCCTCCCCGCAGGACTGGCTGTGGGTGGTAGGCAGGCAGCCCCAATGCATGAAGCTTCCATTGCTGGCTGCCCCATGTTCCGCCCGCTTGCACCAAGCACATTCAATTAAAATAACCTGCACTACACATTTTGACACGCATTTGACCTCTACGTGTGGGAATATAGGCCACAATTGAGGTGAGTCGGGTTCTCATGGGCGTTTTTGTTTTTTTTTGTTTCTTCTCACATTCATGGTGCAGAAGCCGTGTCAAATTATCATTAGATTCATACTACCCATGAAAATACGAGCACATACGAAAATTTATAAAATGTGGATGTGCAAGCCCAAATATATTTGATATGAGCCGAAATCCTCCCCGTTCTGCAAGTATCCAGATTAACAATGTGTTTAGAATGATAACTGTCAACGGCTGCCGTTATACAAGACTGCACGCATGACACGCTGGCTCCGTCACATCCCATCGATAGAAGAGTCGACCATAGTAACAGGCGATGGGAAGATGGGCTACAAGGGTTGGATAAACCAGCAATGGGTCAGTGGTGGCGGCTTGCACCCAACACCCAAGCTACCGACGCCGCCGCCTCTTGCTACGCCGCCTGTCTGGGCAAGACTAGAGTTGCGTAATACTTGAACGCGCACGACAGACTTGCCCCGTGAACGTTCATCTCCTCCCATGGCCTTCACCAAACCCTTACGTCAGTAGCACATAATGAGTTTATTGGGGTCGGTGAAACGAAGGAGTGTAGTGTCACGCGGCTCAGGACAGCGTCAGTTACCTTCCTCCATGGCCCATAAAAGCACAAGTGGTAACTCAAGATTCCTGGCGGCCCAGCGTCTCCTCAACCAACCTGAAACACTCAAGGCCATCTCCGTGCCAAAAGTCGCCAGCCGCCTCGTTTTGCAATGTTTGGGCACCTGTGGGCTTCATAATCACCAATCACTATACACAAACACATGTACGAGTAAACGTTTCAGCCTACTACCTGTTGACTGTACCAGAGATCCGTGGCGAGCGGCGGTCAGGCTCAGGACGATTCAAGAAGTGGCGAGTGGCTTGTTAAAATAATGTAGACAGAGGGGTGAAACAACATTCCCGAGGTGTCACAGCCGGTCTATTAAATGCGTTGCGTGCTGCGATTTGGCAAGCACATTACTGGCATCCACGTGTTACAAGGAAGCAAGCTTTTACTAATGATTTTCTTGCCGTCGAGCTGTCCAATGCATCCAAGAGACGCAAGGGTGAATGAGGAGGAATGGTCAGCGGTGTGCAGTCTGGATTCTTTTTCCCCCGCAGTAATCTGTAATTCATGATGTGCGCGTGTGACGGGAGTGAGGAAGGGTACGGGTTGGGCAAGTGTGTGGCGGCCTAAAGACAATGTGACGGCCGCGGCGCCACAACAATACCACCATTATTCAGAGGCTGTGACAGGCTCTCCTCAACCCAGCCCCTCTCACGCCAGACAAGCAGATTTTACTGTGTTCTTTTTGTGTTTCCTTCAAGTTTTCGCGAACTTGACCATTTATATAAAGATAACCATGGACATAAACTTTGTATTTGTATTTTTTATGGTAAAGGAAACAGCTCAAGGGCAATAAACAGAAATAAACAGCATAGTAGTAGTAGTAGTAGTAGTAATAATAGTAGTAGTAGTAGTTGTTTGTAGTTTTATATTAGTAGTGGTGGTGATGGTGGGGGCTCAAGGGCAATAAACAAATAAACAGAATAGTAGTAGTAGTAGTAGTAGTAGAAGTAGTAGTAGTAGTTGTTTGTAGTTTTATATTAGTAGTGGTGGTGGCGGTGATAGTAGGATAAACATTACAAACCAAAAGCTCGACACCGCAAAATGAAGACAATCCATCAAATAAACTGTACATTCATGGTAAGCAGAAATCTTGGTCGGTAACTGAGGAGTCTGGCCAATCAGCAGAGAGAGTTTGTGGGAGTGGTGGCCCTCCTCTGTCCCATTGGCTGGCCAGTGTTGTGTTAGCCACTCGTCGACATGATGCTGCTGTTTGTCCTTCAAGAGCAGCGGCTGAGGTTATGGATGTGTATGAGAATGCACTCATCTCCACCCACTATTAATTCGCTGCGGGACATCGGCATTTTCTAACGTTGTCCGCCTATGTTTGATGTTACTGCACTATATCCTGCTCCAGCAAAATTACTCTCAATTTCATCTTTTCAACTGGTCCTGTCTGCACTGACTTCTACAATTTCTGGGTTCTCACTGTTACTTTAGCTGTCTATCTCATCAGTTCTATGCATGACATGACCCGCACAAGTCCTTTCAAACACCACAAAGTAATTTCCCTTTCCAGGCTACATCAATTTCTCATGTTTCAAGACACTGGTATCATTTGAAATTAATAAGATTAGGGTTCCTATTATTGCAGTGGTGGTCAGCAATAGTAGAATGTGAGACTTTAGTGATACAGATATTGAAATGACTAAATTACATGCTCTAAACAAAAATAAATAAGGTTCTGGAGTCCGCGTGAGAGGCTGCCCCCCCCACCCACCCCCTTTTCCAAGAAGGCATTGTACAACTCGTCGGAAGGCCGCGGTGCGTTCGTTCAATGGCTTTCCAGGAATTACAAGATTATTACAGGAAACACGAAACATGGTACAATGCAACCACACATAACGAAACTTTTCCTAAATAGACCCTTCGCTGCTTTCATAAATATGCGATAAAATGTACTAAGATGTTACTTTACCATCTTATCAGTTATGTGCATGGTGTGACCCGCCCAAGTCCATACACTAAACGGACATTAAAAAGATCCTGGAGTCGGGAAAGAAAATGTAATTATCGTTGTGCTGGAAGTTTCCTGATGGGAGATGAGTGTTGGTGAAGGCCGAAGGGTGGGGACTGTCAAGGGTGATGCGGAAGACATTTGACAGGGGAGGTTATGCTTGTTACCAGCCAGCAGTCTCTCTCTCTCTCTCTCTCTCTCTCTCTCTCTCTCTCTCTCTCACACACACACACACACACACACACACAAAACAAACAAAAATAAAGTAAAGAAAATTATGAGATATGACAATTTATCAGGCTGAAGAATTTGATGTTTTTTTTCTTTCTTTAATAGTGTGTGTGTGTGTGTGTGTGTGTGTGTGTGTGTGTCGTAGAGACTTGGTTCACGCTCATTATCTAATTACACTCTGCAGAATGAGACAACTTTTCTGCTTGTAACGAGACTAGCATCCTCTTTCATGTAGCTTAAATGCATCTGTCGTCTAAACACCACACACGAGGCTCAATCCTGAATAAATAAACACGCAAAATACTTTCATAACTTTGCTAACGGGTCATAAGACACTGACGAAGGGTGACAATGTGAACAACCTATGCCATGACTCAGAGACAGCAAACACCCACTACACATCTAGGTTTTTATTACACCCGGTGAACTTAAACAATGACACAGACACACGGAACGGCTGCCCTGTCACCCAAATCACCCTGCCGTCTCATAACCGTGCTAACGAGGCATAAGACATTGACGATGGGTGACAGTGTGAACAATCTATAGTGACTCAGAGACGGCAAATACCCACTACACATCTTTCTTTCTGGTCTTTTCTTACTTACACCCGGTGAAGTTAAACAAGGACAGTGACGCACGGAACGGCTGCCCTGTCACTCAAATCACGCTGCCGTCCATAAACTGTCCGCCAGGAGTGACTGCAAACTGCTTACACGTGTATTGGCAAGACCTGCAAGACACGATGTGACCTACGTGAAGCCGGCACCCAGGAGTGTATAATTGCAAACACGTGGAGCCTGTCGCAAGCACTGTCGACAAGGTGAGGTGACACAAGGGCAAAGGAGAGCCTGTTGCATCTGGTTCTATCACTCTCACTGTTTTGGAAGTAAGGGATCCAATTACCATCATTATCCTCCTCTTCCTCTATTATTAGTCAAGTTGGAAAGTTTCGTTTAGTCGGCGCAACATCTGTGGTCATATGCCGGAGACAGAAGGGGAAGGAATTATAGGAGAAGGGACACAACCCCCGATTAATACCTGGTACCCATTCACTGCTGGGTGGAGAGGCGCTATCATTAGTAAACTGCAGGACATAATTGTGGGTCATATTCTTAAGCATTTAGGTCGGCGCTGAAGCTCGCATATTTGTCAAGGCTTTCGTGGACATTCTGAGCATTTCCTGGGGCAGTTTTAGGACCCTGGTGGTAGTTTGACCATTCTTCTGTACCATGAACCTAAAAAAAACATTCATTAGAACCCGACTGCTTTC
The DNA here is from genome assembly GCF_024679095.1 of Eriocheir sinensis. Lineage (NCBI taxonomy): Eukaryota > Metazoa > Arthropoda > Malacostraca > Decapoda > Varunidae > Eriocheir > Eriocheir sinensis. The sequence goes on along the minus strand of NC_066578.1, from coordinate 2,419,254 downwards.
ATTTTGGGTCTTAAGAAATCATTGTTGAGACTCTGGTGGTAGTTTGATCGTTCTCCTATTTCACCTCTTAAGAGTAACTGAAATAAAAAAAAGGATGAGGTATACGAGCACAGCCATTTTTCTCTTATGAATTCTACAATTTTTGGGTGGCCACTGATTTGTTACCAGTTAAAAGCATGATAGAACCTGCCCTATTCCACTTCTTCTCAAAGGTCATTAGCATAAGAAGAAAAATTGAACGGAGTGACCACAGCCAGATGTCGCTGGCCTAAAATTCAACAATTTACTTCAATTTACTTCTTTACAGGAGCAGCGAGTAGCGGGCTTTTTTTTATTTTTATTATTGTTTCCTTTTTTTGTGCCCTTGTGCTGTCTCCTTGCTGTAAAAAAAATAATAATAATAATAAATAAAAATCTGGGTAGCCGCTGTTACTTTTGTCTTCAACTTGTTACTAGTTCTACGCATCATATGACGAGGCCTATTACGCTTTTCCATAGACATTACAATAAGGAAAACTGTGTGACGGGGTTGGGCACAGGCAGATGTCGTAGGCCTAGGATTCAACAATATCTGGGTAGCCACTCAGTTACTTTGGTCTTCTAGTTATACGCATCATATGACGAGCCCTATTACGCTTCTCCATAGACATTACAATCAGAAAAAAAGATGTGACGGGTTTGGGGATAGGCAGATGTCGGCCCTGGATACTGCAAAATCTGGGGAGCCACTCAGTTACTTTAGTCTTCTAGTTATACGTATCATATGACGAACTCTATTACGCTTCTCCATAGACATTACAATAAGGAAAAATGTGTGAGTGGGTTGGGCATAGGCAGATGTCGGTCCTGGATACTACAATTTCTGGGTAGCCACTCGGTTACTTTGGTCTTCCAGTTATACGCATCATATGACGAGCCCTATTACACTTTTCCATAGACATAACAATAAGGAAAAATGTGTGACGGGGTTGGGCATAGGCAGATGTCAGCCCTGGATACTACAAAATCTGGGGAGCCACTGTTATTTCGGTCAACGCTCGCCCGACAAGACCTGCCAATCCCCACTTATTAGCAGTCATCGCAAAAAAATAAATAAAAAATAAATAAATAAATAAATAAATAAATAAAATAAAGTGTGACGGGGATTGTGCTGTCAGATATAGGCCCACTTGCTATCAGTTATATGAATGATAAAACCTGCCAAAGTCCACTTCTCAAAAAGGCATTACATATAAGAAAAAAATACTATAAAAAATGTGCCGGGGTTAGAGCACAACCAGATGAGGCGAACTAGATTTGAATGAGATGAGCAGCTTCGTGTCGGGCCCAAGGATGCCGAGTGACTGCCAGCTGGCGCCCACACTCTCCGCCGCAAGAGGGCTGGCCAACGCAAAGAAGTCCCAACATAAACACTTTGGAGGTAATCAGCTGGCGGGTTTTCCACATACTAAGGTTGGCGAAGCACGTGAGTAGTCGGTAAAACAAGTGAAAGTCGGGGAGGGGGTGATATGGTCCCTCACTCTCCTCCCCCTCCCCTCCCCTCCTCGCCCCCTCTTTTAGGCACGAGGCAACTACAGATGTCACTGGCGTCACCATCATCACAAATTCACAACGCCCACCATCTCCACGCCAGACAGTGAACGCCACAACAACAACAACATCAACAACAACAACATCAACAACGGGCACTATGTTAAACGTCACCAAAACCAGACGCCGGGAACAGAAAAGTAAAGAAAAAGAAAAAAAGATAATAGAAGAAATTTAAAAGGAAACAAAAAATCCTGAATAACATTGTGAATCTCTTCTATTACGTCTCTCTCTCTCTCTCTCTCTCTCTCTCTCTCTCTCTCTCTCTCTCTCTCTCTCTCCCACACCCCCCCTCTCTCTCTCTCTCTCTCTCTCTCTCTCTCTCTCTCTCTCTCTCTCTCTCTCTCTCTAACCTTCACATATTTTTAGCCGCTTAATTTATCTTCGTGTTTCTCTAGGTGACGCAATCGGGCCAAAACGGAATGCAACAAGTGAATAATGAATAACCTGAGAATATGACTGCCTGTAACATTGATATCCTACTATAACATGGCCCTTCCCTTCTATGTCTGTTTTGCATTCATACTTGCCAAATTCTTCACACTTCCTTTCACTTTCACACTCCCAGCTTTGTTTACAGGAGCGACATTGTGGTTAGGCTATTATCATTATGACTCGTTGTTTCATTATATTAACACTTTTTTATGAGACAATTAAGACGGGTGAGATAATGGAGTCAAGATCTCACGAAGGTTGTTACGCCCCATAATCCTCCCCTTTACAACCCCCGCCATCAACACGACTTCTTTGCCGCTCCTTCCTTGGGCCTACGCCAAACCCACAGCACCCTAATATTAGCAATGGGGGAGGGCTGGCTGGCACACACACACACAGTAATCTACCAACATGAAAAAGAATCACGACTGCTGTAAATAATAATAATGATAATAACAACAACTTAATGTAGCCTATGACTGGGAAATGTACACAAGCTTTTATCGATTAAGGAAAGGTAACATCGCAAAATAACGTGAAACACTACATAAAGAAACGATAAAAAAAAAAAAATCACCAATGAACCAAACGCTGATCAAATCAAGTCCCGTATGAAAGAAAACATCAACAATTGAAAGTTATCTTATTCACTTATCTTAAAACTGGGCATTACGAGCTAGATTCGATTATGTAAGAAAGTAAACAAATGACGTAAGTTAAGGACACACGATGTATAGCCTAATCCTGGGGCAGACATGTGTTAAATATCTAGCATGTCAATATCAATTAAATAATCCTCTAGGCAGACTTGGGTTCACTGCAGCGTTGCCAAATTATCGTACTCATCGCATTGCTTTTTCATTGTTTCTGACCAATAACGAATGCAAAAACAAACAAACAAACATCAATAAATAGGAGTTTTAACGCTAACTTCAATTTTCTATCGTTATTTGTGTAGGTACGAGAGTTTGAGGCTTAAAAGTAATAAAGACGATGTGGTGAATACGATAATCTGGCAACGCTGGTTCACTGTCTTCTATATCATTATCACTTAATCGTATATTCTTTCTTCCGTACACTTATTTTCTATTTTCCTGTTTCTTACATATGCCACTGAACGAAAGAAACCATCCATTATCACTATTACTATTATTATTATTATGTGAAGAGCACTGAGGCCACGCGCAGTTATAGCGTATGCCCACACCTTTACTTTTACATTTATCATTATTATTATTATTCATTTATCTACATTATATATAACATGGAAGCAGGTGGGCGGAGGGGCGGCAGGTGGGAAGGTGAGGCAGGGGAGGGAGACAAACTGTGAGGGGCAGGAAGGTGAGGGAGGGAGGGGGAAGGGAGGGAGAGACAAACTGTGAAGGGGCAGGAAGGTGAGGGAGGGGGAGACAAACTGTGAAGGGCAGGAAGGTGAGGGAGGGGGAAGGAAGGGAGAGACAAACTGTGAAGGGCAGGAAGGGGCGGGAGGGGAAGGAGGAGAGACAAACTGTGAAGGGCAGGAAGGTGAGGGAGGGGGAAGGGAGGGAGAGACAAACTGTGAAGGGCAGGAAGGTGAGGGTGGGAGGGGAAGGAGGAGAGACAAACTGTGAGGGGCAGGAAGGTGAGGGAGGAGAGACAAACTGTGAAGGGCAGGAAGGTGAGGGAGGGGGAAGGGAGGGAGAGACAAACTGTTAAGGGCAGGAAGGTGAGGGAGGGAGGGGGAAGGTAGGGAGAGACAAACTGTGAAGGGCAGGAAGGTGAGGGAGGGGAAGGAGGAGAGACAAACTGTGAAGGGCAGGAAGGTGAGGGAGGGGAAGGAGGAGAGACAAACTGTGAAGGGCAGGAAGGTGAGGTGGGAGGGGAAGGAGGAGAGACAAACTGTGAAGGGCAGGAAGGTGAGGGTGGGAGGGGGAAGGGAGGGAGAGACAAACTGTGAAGGGGCAGGAAGGTGAGGGTGGGAGGGGGAAGGGAGGGAGAGACAAACTGTGAAGGGGCAGGAAGGTGAGGGTGGGAGGGGGAAGGGAGGGAGAGACAAACTGTGAAGGGCAGGAAGGTGAGGGAGGGGGAAGGGAGGGAGAGACAAACTGTGAAGGGCAGGAAGGTGAGGGTGGGAGGGGGAAGGGAGGGAGAGACACACTGGGAGGAGTAGGAAGGGGGGGGCGGGGGACGATGAAGTAAGGATGACTGGTCAGTTCAACGAGGGAACGCGCGTCACCCATCCACCCCTCAGCTGTCAACGCAATCTCTGCCGCCTCCCAACTTTCTTACTTTCTCTCTCCTCCCGCCCAGCGTTACCAGATTGTCGTACTAGGCATACTTTTTTCGTCTGCTTGAGGCCCAAAACTGTCGAGCCTACACTGATAACGATATACATATACAATTAGAGTTCAAATGGTTAATTATCGGTTTTTCTGCGATTGTTATGGGTCAGAAATAGGAAAATACGATGTTCTGAGTACGATAATCTGGTAGCGCTGCAGTTCCGCCACCTCTCCCGACATTGGTTCCTAAATACGAGTCAAAATCAGCTTCATTAACGTTGATATATTTCTTTCACTTGTATTGAGTATTAAAAATGAATCTCTTCCCTGAGTGAGTAGACGGGATGGGGGTGGGAATGCAGCATAACCAGACTATTGTATACTCATAACAGTGTACTTATCGGTGTCTGCGTAAAAGCTATCCCCCCCCCCCCCTCACCGATTAATTAAGGCAACCCTGACCCCATTTTCCCTTAATTTTACAGTAGCCCCCCTTAACCCTATTCGTTCCGACCCGGGCCACATTTGCCCCCCCCTGAGGATTTTTGTCAAAATGATCATTTTTTTTTTATTACCAAGTTTAAAAGAAAAACAGACCTACTGATAAACGTAGAAAATACCGTAGATTAAGATGCGATATCAAAAATAACCATAGGAGCCTCCGTTATCTTGCTAAACACGAATATTTAGAAACACCGACGCGAATCATTTTGAAGCACGGCGATACGCTGTGAAAAAAAACCCAACGTTCAAACGCCTCCGGATGACGATATTATTACTGTTATAAGTATTAATATACCTGTATTGTATAGTGCTATACTGCATGTTCTGCATCTTTTATGTTAACAAAGCTTTAGCTGATACACTAAACAGACCAACAAACAAGCTAGCTGTAATAAAAACATAATAAAACGTACACAGCCCGCTGTGTACGAGAGTTATTCAACGGCAGTTGGCGACACGAGCTTGTGATTGCGGCGAGGCGATGACGAATTATGGCACATACAATACTTATTTTGACACTACCATAAGGTGATAACTGTGTCTCGTACATATGTTAATTTCTTGTACTTTGGCCAGACAATTCCTATATATAGCTAATAAAGAAAAAATCGTACGTGCCTGGAGTCAGAGAGAGAGAGAGAGAGAGAGAGAGAGGCCAGTCATAGGCTATTTGACCGTTTGAACCTAGCTCCCTCTCTTCCATCTTTCATATATATATATATATATATATATATATATATATATATATATATATATATATATATATATATATATATATATATTAACCAGGCAACAATGATAATACCCAAAATAATATCAGTGCCAGTGTCACTTGCTGCGAAATATTCATGTCATTCATATTCAGTTCCTTTCAATATAAGCAAATATACTCTTATCGGCAAAAAAAAATTACTTTCTATAAATCACTGGCTTCGTATGGTTTATTTTGGGGGGGACCTGGATGCATTGAGAGAGAGAGAGAGAGAGAGAGAGAGAGAGAGAGAGAGAGAGAGAGAGAGAGAGAGAGAGAGAGAGAGAGAGAGAGAGAGAGAGAGAGAGAGAGAGAGAGAGAGAGAGAGAGAGAGAGATTATTTTGGGATATCAAGACGAATAGGAAAGCGAAATTTAGCGTAATAAAAAAAATACTATGAAAGATGGAAGAGAGGGGAGCTAGGTTCAAACGGTCAAATAGCCTATGACTGGCCTCTCTCTCTCTCTCTCTCTCTCTCTCTCTCTCTCTCTCACCATCATCATCATCATCATCATCACCATCATCATCACCACCATCATCATCACCACCATCAACATCATCACCATCATCATCATCACCATCATCATCAACACCATCACCACCACCATCATCACCATCATCATCACCACCATCATCACCATCATCACCATCATCATCACCATCATCACCACCATCATCATCACCACCATCATCACCATCATCACCATCATCACCACCATCATCATCACCACCATCACCATCACCACCATAATCATCACCACCATCATCACCACCATCATCATCACCACCATCATCATCACCACCATCATCATCACCACCATCATCACCACCACCATCATCACCACCATCATCATCACCATCATCATCACCAGCATCATCACCACCATCATCACCCCCACCAACATCACCAGCACCAGCATCACCACCACCATCATCACCACCATAATCATCACCACCATCAGCACCACCATTATCATCACCACCACCATCATCAGCACCACCATCATCATCACCAACATCATCACCACCATCATCATCAACAACATCACCATCACCACCATAATCATCACCACCATCATCACCACCATCATCATCACCACCATCATCATCATCACCACCATCATCATCACCACCATCATCATCACCACCATCATCATCACCACCATCATCATCACCACCATCATGATCATCACCATCATCATCATCAACAACATCATCATCATCATCAACATCATCACCATCATCACCACCATCATCATCATCATCACCATCATCATCACCACCATCATCATCACCACCATCATCACCACCATCATCACCACCACCATCATCACCACCATCATCACCATCATCATCAGCAACATCATCATCACCACCATCATCATCACCAACATCATCACCATCATCATCACCATCATCATCACCACCATCATCATCACCACCATCATCACCATCATCACCACCATCATCATCACCTCCATCATCATCACCATCATCACCAAAAAGGAGGAAGAAGAGGATGAAGAAGAGGAAGAGGAAGAAGAGGAGGAAATAGAGGAAGAGGAGGAGAGGAGGAAGAAGAAGAGGAAGGAGAGGAAGATGCAAGAGGAGGAAAAAGAGGAAGAAGAAAAGGAAGAGGAAGAAGAAGAGGTAGGGGAGGAAAAGGAGGAAGAAGCTAGAAGAGGTAGAAGAAGAGGACGAGAAGCTAGGAAGAGGTGGAAAAGTATAGAAGAAGAGGAGGAAGAAGAGGAAGAAGAGGAGGACAAGAGGAAGGGACAATAAGGAGGAAGAAGAGGAAGAAGGAAGAAGAGGAAGACTAGGAAGAGTAGGAAGAAGAGGAAGAAAAGGAGGAAGAGGATGAAGAAGAGGAAGAGGAAGAAGAGGAGGAAATAGAGGAAGAGGTGGGAGAGGAGGAAGAAGAGAAAGAGGAAGAGGAGGAAGAAGAAGAGCAAAATCAAGAGAAAGGAAGAAGAAGATGAGAAGGAAGAAGAAAAGGAAGAGTGAGAGGAAGAATGAGGAAGAAGAGTAGGACGAGAAGCTAGGAAGAGGAGGAAAAGTAGGAAGCAGAGGAAGAGGAAAAGGAAAAAGAAGAAGAGGTTGAGGAGGGGGAATAGAGGGAAGAGGGATAAGGAGAAATAAGAGGAAGAGGTGGAAGAAGAGGAATAGGAGGAAGAAGAGGAGGAAGGAAAGGAGGAAGAGCAGGAAGAAGAGTAAGAGGAAGAAGAGGAGGAAATAGAGGAAGAAGAGGAGGAGGAGGAAGAACAGGAAGAGGAGGAAGATGAAGAAGAAGAGGAAGAAGGAAGGGAAGAGGAAGAAGAGGAAGAGGCAGAAGAAAAGGAAGAGGAAGAAAAAGAGGCGAGAAGCTAGCGAGAAAAGGAAAAGGAGGAAGAGGAAGAAGAGGAAGAGGAAGAATAAAAGGAGAAAGAAGAGGAAGAGGAGGAAGAAGAAAAGGAGAAAGAAGAGGAGGAGGAAAAGAAGGAAGAAGAGGAAGAAGAAGAAGAAAAGAAGGAAGAATAGGAAGAGGAGGAAGAAGAAGAAAAGAAGGAAGAATAGGAGGAAGAGGGAGAAAAGGATTTTATTTCTTGAGAGTTTCTTTTCACTCATTATTCACTATTGCTTTACACCATTGATTAGGTTCCAGTACTTAGTGTTCACGAGCGTTATTGTTGTTCAGAAAAATCAATACGATGCTGGCTATACGAGGGCGAAAAATCTCAAGGGGTCGGAACGTATAGGGTTAAACCTCACCCCCGGCATCCCTAACCTAACCCCATTTTCTTTCAGTACCTCTTCCATTAAACCATTGTTCTTCTCTCTATCAACATCGCCTAACTTAAAACCCTCATTTATTTATCTCAAGAATAAGTAAATGTATATGTTTTAATTTTAAGGCACCCCCCCGCCCCCCTTCAATGCAAAGAGGGACAAAGGGTCAATCTCCAGCGTTACCAGACTATTGTATACTCATAACAGTGTGTACTTATCGGTGTCTGCGTAAAAGCTATCCCCCCCCCCTCTAGAAATTATACGCAATCATGCTTATCTACGGGGCGCGGACAACCTCACCGATTAAATGCAAAGAGGGACAAAGGGTCATTCTTAAACATATCGGTTTCATTACGACTATTTCTCACGGCCACAGAAAAGACTGACCGGGCTTTCTTGGGTGTTTTTTTTTTTCGTTCAAGATGCAGGAGTCGGGTCAAACTATCGCTGGGATCACAAGACAGCCCATGGAAATCCCAGTAACTTCTACGAGAGGCTTTTCATTAAGACTAGCGAAGTGAGGGGCGAATAGGTTCAGACTACGGTCCAAAAGGTTAGGTTAAGCTAGTTTTTGTTTTGTTTTGGTGAGTTTTTGTCTTACACTCATCTACAATTTGATCATTAAACGTCTCGGCTCCAATTACAACAATCTCCCAAGGTCACGGAGAAAATTAACCAGGTTTTCGTGTGTGAGTTTATCCGTTCATGGCGCAGGAGTCGGGTAAAAGTATCACTGGAATCACAAAACACGTCAATGAAAATTCCAGCAATTTCTACGACAGTCTTTTCAAACAGGGGAACGGAGGCGCAGAGAGGTATACGGGTCTGTCCTCTCCCGTCTTCAGTGAAACCACGATTTCCGCTAGCGTGGTTGGAAGATCGTGGACACGTCAGAAAACCCTTTAAACTATCACTGGGATCACAAAACAGTCAATGAAAATCCCAGCAACTTCTACGACAGTCTTTTCAAACAGGCAAACGGAGGCGCAGAGAAGTTAGAATACGGGCTTGTCCTTTCCCGTCGTCAGTCAAAGGGCTATTACACTGGGCAAACTTTCCGTGGATCTTCAGTCAAACCACGATTTCCGCTGGCGTGGTTCTCCTATTTCCGTGGTTTTCTGACGTGTCCATGATCTTCAAAAGCTACGGTAGAGTTCATTGAAGGACGGCGGTATTACTCACCATCATTATCATCATCAGTAACAACAAGAAACAAATGAGAACCACGCTAGCGGAAATCGTGGTTTGACTGAAGATCCACGGAAAATTTGCCCGGTGTAATAGCCCCTTAAGCCTACCACACCTCCCTCTCTCCCTGACCTTGTTGGCATGTTTACCAGCCCCAGGGAAAGGAGGGAAAGAGGAGAGCACCGGAGACGTTGACCGCATACCCCCAGGAGTCTCATATCCCCTCCCCCTCCCCCTGAAATCCCTGCTTCCTCCTCCTCCACTTCCTCCTTTCCCCCCAACACGCACCTATGCACTAACATTTCAAACCGTTTTTATTACTTAATTTATCTATATTTTCAAGTGTTCGCGTATCTTGCCTTCGGAGTGTAGTTAGTATATTGCCCAACTAAAAGACCTCTGGCATTCTGAAGACCTTACCAACTATAAACCCCTTAATCCCTGTCATTACCTCAAATACAGAATTATCCAGTACATCGCTTTCGTTTAGTTGCTGGGATTCAAAAGTGGAAATTCAGCCGTATAGTGTGTGTGTGTGTGTGTGTGTGTGTGTGTGTGACTTGTATAGCGGTTGTGTAAGGTAGCGTAAGCGGTGTGTGCCCCTTTGTATACACGGTCTGTGCTAAGGAAACAACCCTCCTCTTTCTGTATTTCCTCCTTCCTTCGCCTTACAAGTGTTCAAAAGGGGGGTACAAGGATGCCTCTCTTACCAATGGCGACTACCTCTTTAAAACACTCCCACTGTTATCTTCGCAGGAGCAGGACAATAGAGGGTTTCATTTTCGCCTTCAGAGCTGCGTCCTTTGCGGGGAAAGAGATGTTGGGTATGTCATGAGGAAGGGGCGGCGGAAGTAGCAAACTGGGCCATATTCTCAAACATTTCGGCGCCCGAGCACACATAAGAACATTGGGAGACTGCAAGAGGCCATATTTGACTAGGCTTTCGTTGGAGTTTGGGGCATTTCCAGGGATAGTTTTATGACCCTGGTGGTAGTTTGGGTCGTATTTTAAAACATTTCGTCGCAAGTTCTCATATTTGACAAGGCTTTCCTATGAGTTTTGGGCATTTCCAGGGGTAGTTTTATGACCCTGGTGGCAGTTTGGGTCGTATTTTAAAACATTTCGTCGACCAATTTCTCATATTTGACAAGGCTTTCCTATGAGTTTTGGGCATTTCCAGGGATAGTTTTATGACCCTGGTGGCAGTTTGGGTCGTATTTTAAAACATTTCGTCGCCCAAGTTCTCATATTTGACAAGGCTTTCCTATGAGTTTTGGGCATTTCCAGGGGGAGTTTAATGTCTCTGGTGGTAGTGTGACCCTGCTTCTGTGGCATGAATCTAAAGAAACACTCATTAGAACCCTATTGATCCCCTTATTGACCTTTAAAAATAGCTGACGTGAGAAGCGAAAGCGTCTAATACCAACCTTTGACCCTTCTGTACCAAAAACCTAAAAATAATGCTGTTAAGAACCCGACTGATACTCTTTGTGGCCTTTTGAGAGCTGACGTGAGAGGAGGCCGTGTCTGAGATTGCCGAACTTTATCGATTTGTGTCTGCAAGAGGCCATATTTGACTAGGCTTTCGTTGGAGTTTTGGGCACTTCCATGGGTAGTTTTATGACTCTGGTGGTAGTGTGACCCTTCTTCTGTACCAATAACCTAAAAATAATGCTCTTGAGAACCCGACTGATCCTCTTTTTGGCCTTTTGAGAGCTGACGTGAGAGGAGGCCGTGTCTGAGATTGCCGAACTTATCGATTTGTGTCTGCAAGATGACTGCAAAAGGGCCATATTTGACTAGGCTTTCGTTGGAGTTTTGGGCACTTCCAAGGTGGTAGTGTGACCCTTCTTCTGTACCAATAACCTAAAAATAATGCTCTTGAGAACCCGACTGATCCTCTTTTTGGCCTTGGAAGAGCTGATGTGAGAGGAGGCCGTGTCTGAGATTGCCGAACTTTATCGATTTGTGTCTGCAAGAGGCCATATTTGACTAGGCTTTCGTTGGAGTTTTGGGCACTTTCAAGGGTAGTTTTATGACCTTGGTGGTAGTGTGACCCTTCTTCTGTACCAAAAAACTAAAAACAGCACTCTCGAGAACCCGACTGATCCTCTTTTTGGCCTTGGGAAAGAGCTGGATGTGAGAGGAGGCCGTGTCTGAAGATGCCGAACTCTATCGATTTGTGTCTGCAAGATGAAGCGTGTATGTACGTGCGTTGGAGCGAGTCAAGGAGCTTCCAAACGGTCGCAGCCCAGCAGTGATTATATAGGATCAGGGTCAGTGGTGCATTCGTTCGCTACACGCATGAATGTTGACAATACTGAAGGCTGTATGACAATTCTACTTGCCTTGTAGTGAATGAAGTAAATGAGATGCGTGTGTGTGTGTGTGTGTGTGTGTGTGTGTGTGTGTGAGAGAGAGAGAGAGAGAGAGAGAGAGAGAGAGAGAGAGAGAGAGAGAGAGAGAGAGAGAGAGAGAGAGAGAGAGAGAGGAATGGAGGAAAAAACTTCTGGGTAGCTATATCATGGAGCGACAGGAAGCGAGCACCCTGGATTAGGAAACAGACAAAGACAGAAGATATTTTAATAACTATTCAGAATACGAAACGAACCTTGGTATGTCATGTGTAGAAGTGATAACTAATTAGTGATATGTAATAATAATAATAATTGGTTTTGCACTGCACTGAGGCATAAAGTAACAGGAATAGGGATCAAATGAGTGCAGATATATATTGCTACACATGGTATACTTAGTGGATAGGAACACTAAACAAAATTATAAACACTATTAATACTACACATTATACAGCCTTCTCATCCTGTCTCGCTGCCATTTTAGAGGAGATAACGACATATAGCCATTACCGTGACTTCTGTGAATGGCGAATTATTGTTAACGCCCTGAGCTACGTCGCTATCGCTTTGAGAATCCCTCCCCATGCAGTCTTACAACGGCATCAACAAAGGAGACAGCTCAAGGGCACAAAAAAAGGAAACAATAATAAAAAAAAGCCCATATCGTCCAGTTCCCATTCATTGTAACACTGCATACCATACGTGCTTCGCTGAGGTCGCTCCCTCCACCACGCATTCCTGACCCTTGCCCGTGAGGTGTTTTTGTCTTTCAAGTCTATCCACACTCGGTTTTTTCCGCTTTGCATTCCCCCACTCCCGCCCCACCTGCGACCCGTCCCCCCATCTCCCCGCCTCCTGTGACCCTTCCCATCCTTCTCCTCCCTCTCCCTTCCCCCAAAGCCACCCCCCTTACCCTCCCTCCCACCCACCACCTGCGACCCTACCCCCATCTCCCCGCCTCCCGTGACCCTTCCCATCCTTCTCCTCCCTCTCCCTTCCCCCAAAGCCACCCCCCTTCCCCTCCCTCCCACCCACCACCTGTGACCCGTCCCCCATCTCCCCGCCTCCCGTGACCCCTCCCATCCTTCTCCTCCCTCTCCCTTCCCCCAAAGCCACCCCCTTCCCTCCCACCCACCCACCACCTGCTCCCCTACCCCCATCTCCCCGCCTCCCGTGACCCCTCCCATCCTTCTCCTCCCTCTCCCTTCCCCTCCCTCCCACCTACCACCTGTGACCCGTCCCCCCATCTCCCCGCCTCCCGTGACGCTTCCCATCCTTCTCCCTCTCCCTTCCCCCAAAGCCACCCCCCTTCCCCTCTCTCCTACCCGCCACTTCACTCTCGCCTCTCCCGACCTTGAGCTTGAAGGCGGGGCCGTGACCTCGCCTCCCCTTGCACCTTCCCTCTTCCACATGGTGACCTGACCTGGTGAATCTGTTGCTATGCCGTGTGTGTGTGTGTGTGTGTGTGTGTGTGTGTGTGTGTGTTGGTAAATCGAATGGAAAAAAATAGTAAGAGGAAACGAACATCATGGATTAGGGAACATAATTGAATCCCTTATTAAACTAAACTAAAATAAAAGTAAATAATATAGTAATAAATAAATAAATAATAAAATATAAATAAAGTTGAAGATGAGGAAAGAAGGAAGGAAAAAGGAAAGGCACGAACAGAGAGAGAGAGAGAGAGAGAGAGAGAGAGAGAGAGAGAGAGAGAGAGAGAGAGAGAGAGAGAGAAACTTCATTATATATATACCTTAGCACGAAATCAGCAACAAGAACACACACACACACACACACACACACAATACAACGTTAGTCTTCTTAAAACTTAATTCTTACAATAAACCGATTATTTTTATTACTATTATTATTACACACACACACACACACACACACACACACACACACACACACACACACAAGGCCCAGTTTGCCAGCCCAGCAGACAGGTTCGCGCATTGCTCAGACCAAACAAAACCTGCCACTGATAAGGAACGGTTGCTCTCCCCCACTGACCAAAGGGGATGTGATGTGCGAGCAACGTTGCCAGATTATCGTACTCAAGAGCCGCGTATTTACCGGTTTCTGTCCCATAACTGTTGCCAAGAAGCACCAATAATTAACCATTTAAACGATAACCATATATGAAGGCAGTTATTTGGGTGACGAAAGCAGTTATTGGGTTGGATATCGGCAAACATGAGGCAGAGTACGACAATCTGGCGACGTTGTGTGAGTTCCCAGTTTTGTTCATACATCGACTAACACCGAGTTCTGTCAAAGAGTGAACTGGATGTATGCGATTTCGAGTCTAGCGTGTGATCATACCATACACACACACACACACACACACACACACACACACACACACACACACACCAAGGGGTCATCGGTCGTCAAGCAGCAGCGTTTTATAATCAATATCAAGATGAATGCAAGGATAAAGAAGGTATTGAAAGATGCTTCACTTCAACATCTGAGTAAAGAACGAGACACCAAACAGACGGGTATTCACGCTGACATGACCTCTTCAAGTGAATAAAACACCCACTCCGGCAGATGTAAGATGAACTATACATATATATTCCCTACAAAATACAGAGTGTACTGGATGGCAAGCTCGAGTCTAGCACGTAATTAAACCACACACACACACACACATCAAGGAGCCATCGGTCGTCAAGCAGCAGCGTTTTATAATCAATATCAAGATGAATACGCGTGGCTATTTTATTCGTCTTCCTTATTTACGTGGGGTTGGGAAGGCTACAAATACTCGTGGCTGTTTTTTCGTCTTTCTTATTTACGTGGGGTTGGGAAGGCTACAAATACTCGTGGCTGTTTTTTCGTCTTTCTTATTTACGTGGGGTTGGGAAGGCTACAAATACTGGTGGCTGTTTTCTTCGTCTTGCTTATTTACGTGGGGTTGGGAAGGCTACAAATACTCGTGGCTGTTTTCTTCGTCTTCCTTATTTACGTGGGGTTGGGAAGGCTACAAATACTCGTGGCTGTTTTCTTCGTCTTCCTTATCTACGTGGGAACCCGAGGCTGTAGTTTAAGAGGAATAGGAGGAGAGAGGAAAGAATTATGTACAAACTTGCAGCATTGGGCTATACAACTGGCCCAGAGAACGAACACTCCCCAAGTAAGTTTTTCCTGGTTTACCGATTCTTCATTTCCGCCCCACACCGCCCTTTCCCGCCACAGAGCTCAGTGGTCACAAAACAGGACAAAAGACGTATATTCGCTTCGAAAGATAAACAACAAGGACGATAACGAACACTCCCCAAGCAAGTTTTTCCTGGTTTACAGATTCTTCATTTCCGCCTCACAACGTCCTTTCCCGCCACAGAGGTCAGTGGTCACATAGCAGGATAAAAGATGTATATTCGCTTCAAAATGAGATATAACGATGATGAGAAAGAACACTCCCTAAGTAAGTTTTTCCTAGATCACCGATTCTTCATTTCCGACCCCCAACGTCCTTTCCCGCCACAGAGCTCAGTGGTCACAAAACAGGACAAAAGACGTATATTCGCTTCAAAAGATAAACAACAAGGACGATAACGAACACTCCCCAAGTAAGTTTTTCCTGGTTTACCGATTCTTCATTTCCGCCCCACAACGCCCTTTCCCGCCACAGAGCTCAGTCAGCTCAGTGGTCACATAACAGGACAAAAGATGTATATTCGCTTCAAAATGAGATATAACGATGATGAGAAAGAACACTCCCTAAGTAAGTTTTTCCTAGATCACCGATTCTTCATTTCCGACCCCCAACGTCCTTTCCCGCCACAGAGCTCAGTGGTCACATGGCAGGATAAAAGATGTATATTTGCTTCAAAATGAGATATAACGATTATGAAAAAGAACACTCCCTAAGTAAGTTTTTCCTAGATCACCGATTCTTCATTTCCGACCCGCAACGTCCTTTCCCGCCACAGCTCCTTTGTCGTCACAGAGCTCAGCGGTTACGTGTAGGGACGGAGGAGATCCACCCGTGATAATCTACAGCCGCTAAAAACGATCACTCTGCTGTCAACTCCATTACCCTGACTTCCCTTCGTATCTCCAGTGCCCTGACTCCCGTTCTTCCTCCCCTATCTATTGCTACACGCATTTCGAAACAAGTGACATGCAAGCTGGTTATAGTGATGTTCGGGCTATCAAACGCTCTCGGCTCTCACAAATATTTTCAATGCCACATAGATCAGTTGGGTTTTCATGAGTGCTTTTCACTTTCATGGTGCAGAAGTCTTGTTAAACTATCACTACGCTCATACAACTCCCCATGGAAATACCTACAACATACAGGAAAGCATTATCATTGAGTGTATATATGTAAGATCCGAAATACGTGAGAGTATAAGTCTGAAGTCTATACATATTATAGCAATAAGAACATAGGGAGATTCCTAGAGGCCGAATGGACTACACAAGGCAGCTCCAGATTCCCCCCTGACTACTAAGGCTACCTGACAATGATGCATGTATATACTGTTTGAAATTAATAAAGACAAGCTTGGACGCCGCCCTTGTTGACCTGACTCGGGAATACTAACACAAAGGGTGAGGTGTGTGTGTGTGTGTGTGTGTGTGTGTGTGTGTGTGTGTGTGTGTGTGTGTGTGTGTGTGTGTGTGTGTGTGTGTGTGATCTACTTTCAACTTCAACTGATCGTTCGTTTTTTGAAAGTTGCTGATCCATAAAAAAAAGTATATATGTTTCTGTTTATATTACATTTACGTGCTGCAACTGAGAGAGAGAGAGAGAGAGAGAGAGAGAGAGAGAGAGAGAGAGAGAGAGAGAGAGAGAGAGAGAGAGAGAGAGAGAGAGAGAGAGAGAGAGAGTGTGTGTCACGGGTCAGCAGTAGCCTCAACCCTGACCCCAGCGCCGACACAGCAGACACCGATGACCAAGGGCACTGGGGTCAGCCGTATTGACCTCATTCTCAACTTAGGGCAAGGAACTTATTTGATAGCGGGCCTTTTTTTAATATTTTTCTTTACGCCCTTGAACTGTCTCCTTAGCTGTAAAAATAATAATAATAATAATAATAATAATAATAATAATAATAATAATAACCATGACGCTGGGCGATCTAAAACCATTAGTTATTATCAGATTGAACCGCAAGCTAACTCGACATATCTACGTGTTTGTGTAACTGTTAAAGTAATTGTAATATATTAACTGGAGTCGCATTGAAAGTTTCGGAGGCAAGTCAGTACAGTATAGCTCGTCCTTAACTTGCCATCCGCGGGTCGGCTAGAACTGTCACAAAGCTCAGTCTGAAGGAAGGATCTCACACTGCTACTATAAAAAAAAGTTAGCTGCTCGTCCTAACTTGCAATCCGCGAGCCGGCTAGAACTGTCACAAAACTCAGTCTGAAGGAAGGAAGGATCTCACATTGTTACTACTACTGCAATACCTCTGTGCCCCTCTGAACAAGTCTCCCTAAAGAGTCGGCAGTTCGTCCTTAACTTACAATCCGCGAGTCAGCTAGAAATGTCACAAAACTCAGTCTGAAGGAAGGATCTCACATTACCACTAACTCTTTACCCTTCCCAACAAGTCTTCCCAGAGAGTCGGCAGTTCGTCCTTAACTTACAATCCCCGGGTCGGCTAGGAATGTCACAAAACTCAAGTCTGAATGAAGGAAAGATCTCTCATTGCCACTACTACTGCTATACTTCTTTACCCCACCGAAGTCTCCCCAGAACTGTCACAGAATTTCACACTTTTTTTTATGCCTCTTTACCCCTCCCAACGTCTCCCCAGGGTCGGCAGCTTGTCCTTAACTTGTCCTCCGCGGGCCTGCTCTCGTCCCAGAACAAGCGAGCAGCACAGCGTCACGGGACTACTATTTTTACGTAAGCCTCACTTGGCGAGCTGTTCCGCTGCCCCCGAGGCCCAGAGGAACCATGTTGCGAGAGAGAGAGAGAGAGAGAGAGAGAGAGAGAGAGAGAGAGAGAGAGAGAGAGAGAGAGAGAGAGAGCAAAAATAACAGGTGTGAGTCGTGAATGTCTTTACTGAGGAAGCGCTATATCATTAATCCATAAAGTTACACAAGAATAAAAATACAAACAAATGCTGTGATGGTTTTCTTGACGCTCTTCACGGTGAGGTCGATTAAACCACTATGAGGCGCCGTGACGTCCCTTTTACCTCTCTAGTGCCTCTGTGGCGCCGCAATGATATACTCAACATCAGTGTTCTTTAGTCTTTTCTAAGTTCATTCACCCTTCCGGGAGCTGTTGAGAAATTCATGTACCCTAGCCTCAAAAATGACGTCTTAAGTATTAGGTGACTATTTTAAACATAAAAAAAATAGCTACTCGGTCTTATATAACTGTGATATAGGTGCTAGATGTGTAATAAAATAAAATAGTTGTGTATAATTAGGAGTTTAATATACTAATATAATACGTAAATCTGTAATACTTTAATCTCAATTTAATTAATTTCTTACTTGACACAATTTTCTTCATGAAACTTCTTTTCGTACTGAGCGCTCTCATGCACACTGGCCATGTCGTGTACCCCTCCATGTACCCTTTGAGGAGATTCATGCACCCAGTTTGCCTATCACTGCTCTACAGCCCTTCGTGGTGCCGTGATCGAATACACCGTCCCAGACACTAAAAAGACTGGCTGAGCTCAGGGCATGACGGGAGGAAACAAAGCATGCTAAGCGGCCATCCCAAGACGCTTCCTCAGCACCATTTAGGGCTGCGGCGCCACCACGACGGGGGGCGGCCCGGGGTGCAGACCTTGGGGCCGCGTCGGTGAGGCTCGGCGGTAGTCTCGACAAAAAACACACTCACATACTCGCCCGCGACCCCCAGCGCTGTAAGGGACACGGCGGCGCTGACAGTCACCACACACAGTCACCACTCAAGACGCAGCACACTTCAACAATCGGCTGATATTACACAATTGAGTTGGTTTCAACAATACATTTCTGACAATAATGTGTATATATATATATATATATATATATATATATATATATATATATATATATATATATATATATATATATATATATATATATATACACACGAATAAAGAATTTAACGTAAAGAGAGGCAGCGGAAATATTTGACTAGTTTTTCATCAAGCAGCGGTGCTTCTTGAGAGATGAAAGTTAAATTTTCAAAGAATTCGTAGCAAACTTCTGCCTCGAAGGCAATAATCCTCCCTTGCCCCCTCCCTTGTACCCTGCCGCCGGCGTAAAGACATCTCCCCGCCGCGCCCCACCAACGAATAGCCCGTCAGCAGCAAGCGTCCCTAACAGCTCTGAGGCGCCACTACGGCAGGCCGGAGAGGCCCTCCGCTACCAAGGCACTCACCTGCACCCAGGTAGTAGTTACTGCTGGTGTACATCACTGCGGCCTGCGGGCACCACGACAGCTTGGCGGTAATTCCCGGGCGATGCTCCGTGAACACAGCACACGCTCACGCCACTGTCCGGCCTAACACCGCACGGCACACACGGCAGGGGCAGCACAGCACCACTTAACACCTCGCCCGGGCACTCCCTCCCCTAGCAATCAGCAGGAGCGTTACGCCGTACAATCACCTAGGCCGCGCGAGGCCGGGCCGGACAATGAATGCTGACTCCTGGGGCGAGGCCTTGCAATAGTGTCCAATACGAAGGCGAGGCGACGGGCCCGATGACACTCCTGACGTGGCCACGGCTGCAGGTCCACTGTTGCTCCGGCCCGGCACTCGCTGCTTCCCTACACTATTTCAGGCCCATCCCCGTGCTCCCTTCACCCTGGCACTTCACCAACCCCGGTTCAGCGCCAAACGCCAGCTGCTTCTGCCCTAACTTTCCTCCTGCCCCGCCCCGCCCCTCCCGTCACTCACCTCCGCCTGTATACTTGCATGACCATCGGTACCTGCCATGTCAATACCACCTTCTCCATACCTTGTTCCTAGGGTACCCCAATGCCCTATACCCTGTGTGGACTCGTCTTACGTTCCTTCACTCCCATGATAAGCTGATTCAGAGGCGATGTTACGCACTCAGCAGGTCTCTCTCTCTCTCTCTCTCTCTCTCTCTCTCATCGTCATCTTCACTCTCCCTTTCTGTTCCCTTCACTACCCTTATCAAATCTCTTCCTTTCTCTTCTCTTCTGCTGTCCTTTTTCTTGCCTCCTATCCTCTCCCTCTTCCCTATCCTTATTTAATCTCCTTCCTTTCCTCTCCTATTGTCCCCATTTTGCTTGCCTCTCCTTCTTCCCGATCCTTATTTCATCTCCTTCCTTTCTTTCCTCTCCTGTCCTCATTTTGCTGCCCCTCCTTCTTCCCTATCCTTATTTCATCTCCTTCCTTTCTTTCCTCTCCTATTGTCCCCATTTTGCTTGCGTCTCCTTCTTCCCTATCCTTATTTCATCTCCTTCCTTTCTTTCCTCTCCTGTCCTCATTTTGCTGCCCCTCCTTCTTCCCTATCCTTATTTCATCTCCTTCCTTTCCTCTCCTATTGTCCCCATTTTGCTTCCTCTCTCCTCTACCCCCCCCCCTTTTCTCTCTCTCCCTCCCCGTCGCCCTTTATAGTGTACAGCCTCATCAATTAACTCAATAACAAATGAGCTATGCCTCGCTGTCAATGACCAACACAGCTTCAACACACGCCGCCTCAGCCTCCGCGCCAGACTGTCTATCCATCAGTCATCGTCTACCAAGTTGATCCATTTCCCCACAGCAGAGAAATTCACGAGTCGTCACAATGTTTAACTGATATATTCACGCCTCTTTAACTAATTTTCTACGGTATAGTGATTGTTTTACCAGCAGGTCTGTGTAAGAGGTTGGACTCAGCGGCTGGCCTTTTAAATTTACCCATGTATGTATGTTATTTATATATATTTCATGGTCAATAAATGTAAATAAATTTCAACGAAGATTTCCTGTAATTGTGCCCTGGTCTACCCCCCCACCCTCCCAATACACACACAAGGACCTGCTGGCCTTCAAAATTTACCTATGTATGTATGTTATTTATATGTATTTCATGGTCAATAAATGTATCAGTATCAATATCTTCCTCTAATTCCACTAAGATTACCTATAATTGAGCCTTCGTCTTTACCCCCAACACACACACAAGGACCTGGCCTTCAAAATTTACCTATGTATGTATGATATTTATATGTATTTCATGAGGTCAATAAATGTATCAGTATCAATATCTTCCTCTAATTTCCACTAAGATATCCTGTAGTTGTGCCATCGTCCCCCCTCCCCCCCCCCACACACACACACAAAAAAAAGTCTGGTCTTCAAAATTTACCTATGTATGTATGAACGCAATTTATAGGTGTTACACGAGGCCAATAAATGTATCCGTGTCAGTATCTTCCTCTATTTCCACAAAGATTTCCAGTATTTGTGCCTTCGTCTACACCACACACACACACACACAGCCAGCAGTACTCAGAGATCGACTGTATGTGCTTGCTCTTGTTGGGAGGGTATGTATGCTGGCGATTGCTGGTCCAACTAGTGATCAGACCGTGGTGGTGGTGATGGTGAATTACACACACACACACACACACACACACACACACACACACACACACACACACACACAACCACCACCACCACCACCACCGTTGCCAGGTTATCGTACTCAGAGCATAGTATTTACTGGTTTCTGACGCCTAACTATTGCCAAGAAACATCAGGAATTAACTGTTTTAACGACAAATATAAAGGAATCTCGTTATTGGGTCCCAGGAGACGGCTTTTGTGTCGGAAGTTGATAAATAGAAGAGGCTGAGTATCACAATCTGGCAACGTTGACACACACTTTGGCTGCCCTGCCCACAATAGATCACCAATACCTTGTCTTCTTTAGCCCATAGCATCTTATCTGTCTTTTTTCCGAGCCTACACATGCTGAGCCGCGTCACGCTACCAACCCTGCTCACCGTCGCTGCAATGCCCGGCTTCTGAGAGAGCGGCGATACATAACCCACAGACATGCCTTAGGAGGGTGAAAGATTTATAACCTGTACCGCCGCACCAGTCCCTCTCCCTCTCCTCTCTGGTTGGTATTGTCAGATGCTCCCACCCCTCACACCAACTATTCCCAAGGGCCAAAAAGGAGGTTAATCGAGTTCTAATGAGTGTTCTTTTAGGTTCACGGTACAGAAGAAGGCTCAGACTACCACCAGGGTCATAAAAGTACCCCTGGAAATGCTCTAAACTCCCACGAGATTAGAAAATTACGTGTTCTTGGGCGCAGAAATGTTTAAAAATATGTGTCTCTCTCTCTCTCTCTGTATACGTTCTTACTGTTGCGACTATCTATGTAAATCTCTCTCTCTCTCTCTCTCTTGGTATACGCTCTTACTGTTGCGACTATCTATGTAAATCTCTCTCTCTCTTTCTCTCTCTCGGTATACGCTCTTACAGTTGCGACCATGTAAATCTCTCTCTCTCTCTCTCTCTCTCTCTCTCTCTCTCTCTCTCTCTCTCTCTCTCTGTATACGTTCTTACTGTTACAACTTCCTAATCTTTGTTTGAATTCACCATCAACCGCTGCATGGTATGACACGGTTGCTTTATTGAGACCACTGGGATCTATAATAATTCTATATCAGTGTTCTATATTTTGAGTAGCGGGCTTTTTTTCCCCACATTTGTTACCTTTTTTTATGCCCTTGAACTGACTCCTCTGCTGTATAAAAATAATAATAAATAAATAAATAAATCCATACATCTCTACGCCATATTTTTTTCTTTTTTACTAATCTCTCAGCCAGAAAGGTTTACTAAGGGTCGTATTACAAGACATTTCGCTGCCCAAGAACACATATTTGACAAGGCTTTCGTAGGAGTTGTGGGCATTTCCAGGAGTAGTTTTATGACCCTGGTGGTAGTCTGACCCTTCCTCTGTACCGTGAACCTGAAGAAACACTCATTAGAACCCGACTGACCCCCTCTTTGACCTTTAGAAATGGCTGATATGAGAACCGAAAGTGTCTTATAAAAGCAACCTTAGTGTTAGCGGAAGGCGAGGTAACGAACACCGGTACGTAGGCTTTATTTCGGGGCCTCCTCTCTTTCTGTTCCTAATTTCCCCTTCCGAGAACTCGTCCGTCTTTTTAAATAGACAATCCCTTTTTTATTGCATTCTATTTTCCCTCCTCATGTTCGCTGAAATACGGTGTGTGAAGGTGCTTTAAGTTTTAGTACATGAGTGTGTGTGTGTGTGTGTGTGTAACACCTATAAATGGCGTTCATACATAAATAGGTAAATTTTGAAGACCAGACTTTTTTTTTTTTTTTTTTTGTGTGTGTGTGTGTGTGTGTGTGTTCCCGGGTGGATGACACGTCTCTAGTTTGCTCCGTGCCTAGAATCACTGTACGGATCTGAGGGGCGCGCGGTCTGAGGCACTGTGCCACCGTCCACAGCCATTACTGTCACCAGTCACTCCTTCAACAGCTTTCCTCGCCACCATTACTTGTGTTGAGTCGAGCCTCTCCCCCGCCGTATGTCAGCCCCTTGTGCCATCACCGCGGCCATCAAACCATAAGCACGGCTCCCCGACGCAGCCTCAGGAGCTACTCCGGGTGGTGCCCTGCGCAGGTCTGCCGCGCATCTCAGAAATGCCTCCGCTCCCCGCCCGTACCCGCTGACACCGGCAATAGCCCTCAGGAGGATGAGGTGCTTGGCGTCAGGGTCTAGATTTTACTACCAATTACGAGACGAGTGTAGCAGGTATCTCTTAGCAGGTGAGCCGCCGAAAATACCCGCCAGCGTCCCGGCGGTCAGCACAGCGCCAACGCCTGCCAGCGGCGGTGGCCCCTTTGGCTCCGCGCACCGCCTCGCAGGGGAAACTAAGCGACATGATTATGTGTGCGCGCCGGAGGGGGCACACACACACACACACACACGTTTCACCCTTGATTGATATAAAGGTAACACACGTGCAAACATTTCCCAAACAACGAGCGCCACCATTTCTATCACAAACTCCGCAGAAACACCTCCCCGCGTACCGAGACACAACCGTACTCCAGCAATGCAGTCTGTACATAGGCTTTGCGTTACACTCGTTTTTTTTATTATCATTTATTCTATCCTCTCTTTACGCTGCCCTACATCCGGTCCCACACTGGCACGGGCTATCCTTCGGGGCGGCGCTGCCCTGGCCCCGTGCCGCGAGCCACTAGGGCAAGGGGGGCGGGGCGGCGCCAGGGTATGCAGGCCGGGAATAAGGTCATAAAAGGTACCCGATCAAGATAAATTAGTTTGTGCAAATGCTTTACTGAATGAGAAGAATGGAGAGAGAGAGAGAGAGAGAGAGAGAGAGAGAGAGCGCTCATCGACATATATGTACTCAATTGCAATATGGAAGATGTAAAAATAAAGAGAGAGAGAGAGAGAGAGAGAGAGAGAGAGAGAGAGAGAGAGAGAGAGAGAGAGAGAGAGACCTGAAGCACGAGCATAAATACGACGCAATGCATGTGTGGGAAAAAAATAATAAAGTAAAAAACAAAACTGCTGGTCAAGCGCAATACAAATTAATTTATATATCATATTTACTGGTTCATGAGAACGCTAGGATAAGTTGTGATTCTCTCTCTCTCTCTCTCTCTCTCTCTCTCTCTCTCTCCTTGACATAAGCAACCTTGCACTATGTTGATTTCATACGAGGAAGATGTACCCGTACTCTCAAACCCAAATTTGTCAAGGCTTTCGTAGAAGTTGTTGTGGGTCTTTCCATAAGGTAGTTTTATGAGCCTAGTGATAGTTTGACAAGGCTTTCGTAGAGGTTGTTGTGGGTCTTTCCATGAGGTAGTTTTATGAGCCTAGTGATAGTTTGACAAGGCTTTCGTTAGAGGTTGTTGTGGGTCTTTCCATGGGTAGTTCTATGTGCCTAGTGATAGTTTGACAAGGCTTTCGTTAGAGGTTGTTGTGGGTCTTTCCATGGGTAGTTCTATGTGCCTAGTGATAGTTTGACAAGGCTTCTGCACCATGAACTTAAGAATGTCAGGGGTATGTTAACGAGGGACTCTGTTTTGGAGGCAGGTGTCATAGAAGGGATATGTCCAACCTGATCTCTTTTATAACACTGGACAGGGAGAGGAAAGGAGGGGGCGGGGGGAGGGGGACGCTAGGAAAGTTTGTGTACACGTTCAGAGGGGAGAGATATTGACGTAAGAGAAAATGCATCTGTGGCAATATACACGAGGAGGTATATATATAAGGAAATGAAGCTTGTCGATCGAAAATTTAGAAACTCTAGTCAACAAAATACGAGATTCATTACACTGAAAGACCTCACCTTCCACCACCATCATCACCATCCCAAAGAGTAGGCCTATACCTTCACCATCACCTCTACCTCCACAACCAGTTCCTTCCTCACTCCATCACCACTATCACCAACACCACTACCTTCACCACCGCCACCTCCAGTCCCTTCACTCCTTCATCACCAGCCTCGTCACCACCACCACTACCTTCACCAGCAGCATCGTCAAGGCCCATCCTCGGTCTTGGGAATGGCCTGCGCCGAGAATATCAAGTCCCCGAAAGGTTATTGTACTATGGCACTTGTCATTCCTGAGCGGAGACTATTGGAGGCATCGGCACCTGTTATGTCTCTCTCTCTCTCTCTCTCTCTCTCTCTCTCTCTCTCTCTCTATCAAGCAGAATATCAGTAAAGTTTCCCAAAGCCTTATTAGCATTTGCCCTAAAATAAATGAAGTCGTCTATCACCTCATGGCGTCTTTGGTATATCGCCAGCTTCTGCTTCACTGTTGTCTCCCCCTAACCCCTGACAGGCAGATGGACAGGAGTCGAGGGCTGTGTGGGTGACGGAAGAGGGGGCGAGGGGAGGGCCGCCGCACTGTGTTATTTCAGTGCTGAGGGCCATCTGTGTTCGAAAGGCAAATTCACAGCACAAGCGACTCGAATATCTACGCTATATATTTGTCCTTCTGCAGTGATATCAATAACGCCCTATACTAATGCTGGGGCCATAACACCGAAGACCCAGCCAATCCGCAGTAAGACTTCTTGACGAACCACCAGTGTTCGGCACTAGGCAACCAAGGAAAGCGCAAGATTAATCTCTCTTAATCCAAGGCAAGTGAACCAAGATCCCAATGTCCTTGTCACATGTCTGAACAAACATCCAGTAAGCCTCCACAGGTCGGTTCTCTGTTCTTAGCCCTGGAAACCTGAAGCGCCAAAGACTTCGCTAACTCGTGCAATGCCTCGAGAGCCAGTACCTCCAGCGACCAAGGTCAGTGGCCCTGTTATTGCCATTAGATGATTTGCAGCAAAGGTTCTTAAACTTTTTCATATTATGAATCCTATCAGTTTCAGTTTTTCTGTGATTGTGGTGTACACCTTCACCCAGATTCAGGACATTCATTTTCATATTGACTTATCCTAGTTAACCTAAAACTAGCTCTATATGTGAATTGAAATGTAAATCTTCTCTATAATAAATCAGACGCTTCATACAATGTTTTGCATTTAATAAAAAAAATTAAAAAAAACTACTATTTTAAGAACTCGCGCACCCCAAGGATTTTCTTCACGCAAGTTGAGCATCACCGTTCTACAACTTTGGTTTACAACACTACGTAATACGAAGTCCATACCAAGGTCCATACAAAGAGCCGCCGTGTGTAGGCCGTCTCGCCTCTTGCAGTCCCCTTATATGTTGAAACGTGCTGGCGCAAGGACACAGCCCTGCCTCACTTCCGTGCTAACAGAAAAGTTGGACCCCCTTCACAGCACCCTTAATCCCGGAGTACAGGCCAGTTAAATGACC
Organism: Eriocheir sinensis; assembly: GCF_024679095.1. NCBI lineage: Eukaryota > Metazoa > Arthropoda > Malacostraca > Decapoda > Varunidae > Eriocheir > Eriocheir sinensis. The sequence goes on along the minus strand of NC_066578.1, from coordinate 2,392,593 downwards.
AACAATCCTTGCAGGGGGCCCCAAGAGTCCTTCGTGATTCATAGCTCGAGCCTCCTTCAGATCGAAATCAAGCAACCTCTGTCAAAAGTCACATTTTCGTAGGAGAGGACTCGCCTGAAAAATCCCCGCCACCGCATTATTTACTAAACTATATATATATATATATATATATATATATATATATATATATATATATATATATATATATATATATATATAAGTGAAGTTTTCCAGGCACCATTGAGAAAGATTATCACCACTGTTCTAGCATGCAGTCTTACCGCCTGTCATTCGGTTATGAGATCTTAAAATCTCCACGTGCTGGGACTCCTTCTTGCAGTATTCACCGATATACCGAGTAGCGACATTGACGTGTTGCTAATGAAGACCAACAGCAGCCACTCTCAACAAATTCCAGCACGTAACAACCCTTGCAACACAACTCCTTCCCTTGAGGCAGAAAAGCCTCTAAAACAGGACGCTTCCCACGACTCATTATGAATGAGTGTGTGTGTGTGCGTGAGAGAGAGAGAGAGAGAGAGAGAGAGAGAGAGAGAGAGAGAGAGAGAGAGAATTATTGAGCTCTTTTTCTAAGTTGTGGGAAACTATTTGTGGCAGATCATCGTAATCCGAGATGGACTGTCAGCTTCTCAAGTAAGGCGTGCTCTCTCTCTCTCTCTCTCTCTCTCTCTCTCACACACACACACACACAGGCGCCCGATACCGTTGTCAAGGGCACGGCGTAAGCACCACATGGAGCGCAAGACCACGACTTATCAACTCATCCATTCTACCTGAGGATGTCTCCAAGTGGTTATCTTTCCGACTTTGATGGGCGCGAAGACTTTGTGCCAGTCATCGTTATGCTCTCGAGGCAGTATTCAGGCCCATATGCACCAAAACTTCGGGGCTCTAGGGCTGTATTTTAAGACACCATCGCTTCTCACATCAACTATTTCTAAAGGTCAAAGAGGGGATCAATCAGGTTTTCATGAGCGTTTTCTAAGGTTCATGGCACAGACGAAGGGTCAAACTACCACCAGGGTCATAAAACTACCCCTGGAAAGGCCTACAGCTCCTACGAAAGCCATGTCAAATATGTGAACTTGGGCAACGAAACGTTTTAAAATACGACCCTCACACACCCACATTAGCCTCTGCACCATGAACGTGGAAAAATACTCAAGGGAACCCGAGTCATCTTTGTGGCCTTAGGAAGTATTTGTTGTGTAAGTCGACAGCGTCTGAGAATAAAGGCCGGAGTCAAACACGTCTCTTATGTAACACAGATCAAGTTCTTTTGTTGGTGAAATGCCACTAACAACAACGTGACCTTTATGAAATGCTCTAATGAGTCTAATCGATTACCGCAATGCCTCCACCATGCCGTGTGTGTCAGGGCCTCACTCTTGCCTCACTCCTATCCAGAAACACGTGGTCTGCCGCATGGCCCCACGCTGCAACTGGTTCATCAAAAACATGCTAGCTCAACGTGACTGTATACATATGGTCTATAATGTTGCATGGACTTCAGAAATAAGACAAGGTTACCATGTATAGTCTTCTAGTGATTACAACCATTGATCACGAGGTATCTATCAATGTAACAACTCAGCATGACAATAGTTATGCTCTATAGTGATGCAGAATTTTAGGGAACAAGACAAAGCTAAAATGTAAAGTCTGAGTCTTCTAGTGATGATTATTCCTGATTCCGTGTCATTTATCGATTTGTTTCCAGTGCTATTTATTGATTTTTTTTTCTTTTGTTGGGGGGTTGTCTCGTGCATGTTAGCCTGTGGAACCATAGCAACCGGATGAAGTAAACTGGGCAGCCTCCCGCATCACGAGTCTGGGTAATGATAGTCACATTCTAGTGCATAACAAACCCGCTGCCTCGTGGGATAAAGTAGGTCGCGAGGATACATGGTTCTCCCTCTCTCTCTCTCTTTCTCTCCATCTGATTTTAACGCATCAACCAACTCACCTATATAAGTAAAAACAACATATTCGCCTACACTATAAGTAAAAATGACATCTTCGCCTACACTTACAAAAACAACGATATTATTGGTTTAGTTATGGAGCTCAAATAATCAGCCTCTTTCTCGGGAGCAACTGTCATCTCACGGTTGCCATGTTCCCTGACAGCCCTCGAATAACAGTACTGAACAAAGGTCACTCAATAAACCAAGTCTCTCCTTTTGTCAGTCATGAATGCTTCTGCCATTCCTAGTTTGTAGACAATAAACATCGATTAAAGGGTAAAGTGGATAAACTGTGCACTCCACACTGACGTAAAGTTTATATTTCTGAGCACGTGCGGCCTTCAGTGTGCCTCGTCCCCGCCTCGCCACTCGCCAGGGGCAAGTGTAGGTTTGTAACCACCAGACACACCATTACCATAGCAGCCACTCATGTTGCTCTCAACTGTATGATCATAATGAGGAATATTGCATGACAAGTCCAGTGTGAAATGAAATGGCGACCCACGTGGCAACATAAATAGTAACTAGACTCTCAGGCTGGAGAGGAACAGGAGACGGGAGAGGGGGAGGGCCGGGGAAGGGACGCGAGGGGGAGCGGCGGCCAGGGAGGCCCGCGCGCTTTGACGTTTGGTGGTGCCTGACAGCCTCAGGCCCAGGCAGGGGCCTAGGCAACAAGCGACCAGACAGACACTGCGTTATGTAATGACACCAAGAGACATGAACTTCTGTCAGCCTCCCAACCAATGTTCCATACACGACAAGCCCCAAATTTGGTGCTGAAACGGCTTGGGCCGAGGCGTGAGGAGGGCCCTGCGTCGCAGCGTCCCTCCACACACCCCTGCTGGGCCAGGTACTCACCGTAGGCCGGGCTGCTGCTCACCACCTCCTCCTTGACGACCACGTCAACGTGCATGCCGACATCCATGGTCATGTGCCTTCAATAACTCCTGTTTTCACACTAAAATATCGCACAACTTGTCAGAGCACCCCACGAGGCCTGTTCCCGCGCGCGATGTGACAGGCAGCTGAAGCACGTGGGCTGCGCGGTGGCCGTGCGCACGGGGCGGAGCCTCGCCAAGGCGGGACCGACAACCATTGGCCGCCGCCCGCCAGACACCTTTGGCGCCCCCCTCAAATGTCAAGTTGTGTGCCGTACACCTTGCGTCTTATTTCCGGTACAACACAACCTGTACCCATACGTGTGAAACATGGAACTGTGTTGTTACTACTTTGTAAATAATCTACGCAATGTTGAGTCTGGTATGTGCAAGGAAATAGACAAGTTGAAAATTTACAAATATATGTAGGCTGTGTGTGTGTGTGTGTGTGTGTAAATCGTGGTATATGCAAAAAATAAACATAAGTTGGCTATATTCCTACAAAATTTGTTCAACCTTAGATTTTTTACATGCATTTTTATTAAGGTTTAGAGGACGGTAAGTACACACACACACACACACACACACACACACACACACATATATATATATATATATATATATATATATATATATATATATATATATATATATATATATATATATATATATATATATATATTTATATAAACCAATAGTAAGCAAAACCTATCATCGAAAAAGGGCAACAGACCGACTGCTTGAGAAATGTCACCTGCTGATGCTCACTTCCAGTATTGCCATTTTTAACTTCTTTGTTCAAAACTTTTAAAACAGGAGAGGCTAATCTAAGTGAACAAGGCAAAAGATACAATAATGCAGGAGACCCTATGTTTTGAATTTTAGGAAGTGACATTACCCTTTCCAACACGATTGCGCTGGCTGATGACACAAATATCTCACAAGTGGCGAAAGCTGACGTATACTTTATTAAGAGAGGTCTCAGTGGTGGTGGGAGTGGCGGTGACAGACAGGGCTCGTTCTTAACAACAGAGGCCGAGTGTTGGTGGTGGCGGTGACAGGCAGTGTCTCGGCGTGGCGTTGCAAGGTGGTCACAAGGACGGCGTGGCCACCGACCACCTCATTGTTCTACGCACCCCGCGAGGAACGCATTCTTCCGACCCCACACCCGCCCTGGTAGCCCTCCCTTGTCTCACACTTCCCTGGTTCTGTTGGTTGACTTTGCCGGGGTTGTCAAGCTCTAATGTGCATAAAATATCCTCCCATTCATGATGTGCATTCAAAAGACGCAGTGACAGGTATAGCTGGGATGAATTCAAGTTCAGGAAAGAAATGGGCAAGAACTGGCTTAGAAACAGGGTGGTGGTCGAGTGGGGCAAACTGAGCGGGTATGTAGTTGGAGCCAGGTTGAAGCAAACAATCAAAAATTTTAAATGGAGACTAGATGCGTTTATGGACGGGAAGGGAATTTGTTGAATGATTCATCTTCAGGAGCTGCCATGTGTAGGGCGTCAGACCCTTCTGTATGTCCTTGTGGCCCAAACAACAGGATTCCTGGACATTTTACCGCTTGAAAGTCATGTTCCCCCAAAGATATATTTAAACACACACACACACACAAACATTAAAAAAAAAATATGGTCCTATAGCTCAGTGGTTAAAAGCTCTGTGCTGTCAGGCTTTGCGGCGTGGCAGGTTTAACAGGCCGAGATTTTTCCTCTGACAAGGAGCAGTGACTGGCCCACCTTGAGCAATGGGTCTGGTGTGTGTGGTATGTGAAGGTCCCGGCAGTACCCAGAGATCGACTATAATGAGGCTTGCTCTAATCGGGAGGGTACTTGCTGGCGATGACGAGTCCAGTTCATGATCAGGCCGTGGTGAATTAGAGAGAGAGAGAGAGAGAGAGAGAGAGAGAGAGAGAGAGAGAGAGAGAGAGAGAGAGAGAGAGAGAGAGAGAGAGAGAGAGAGAGAGAGAGAGAGTAGGAAAGAAATAGAAAATGAAAAGAAGGCGAAAAGAAATAGAGAGAGAGAGAGAGAGAGAGAGAGAGAGAGAGAGAGAGAGAGAGAGAGAGAGAGAGAGAGAGAGATTAGTAACGGACTACCGTGAGTCATCGTAGTATACATTACATCAACTGGTCATAAGGCTCTTAAGTATATATATAATGAAGTGTTTGAGGGTTTGAAATGTGTGATGGGATAACTTATGAGAAATGAATGTCTTGAGGTGAAGGGGCAGGACGAGACTCGGTACAAGCGTTTGGGGTTAGATCATTATTGGAATGCTATGGAAATGGGTGCTACTTTAGCGTGCGGTCTACCTTAACACTTGTAGTCTACCCCCATGCAGTATCTATAGTCTAATAAGCTACATAGTGACCTGACCTCCTGAAACCTCATATGCTGTTGTATTGTTACCTGAGTGCTATGACCTGAGCAATGACCTGACCACAGTCACCGCAGTTATGACCTGACCTGTCTCAAGCGGCCTCAGCTTATGTTCTCTTGTCACCTGAGGGCTCCTGACCGGTCTAAATAAAAGGACAATCAACGAACATCAGCATCACTATCTTCCTTACATTAAAGCTAATAGAATCAGTATAACTCATTCTGCAAACTACAATGTTGTTAAAAGATTTCTGCAAACGTGTCATTTCGACGAAGGAAACAGCAATTGCATTTTTACGAGAAAATAATCTTCTGGATTTTTATAATGGTGTCATATGATAATATATCACAAATCAGTACTACTTAACTTGTTTTTTCATCATCCTGCAGTATAAGATTCCTGTAGTTGAGATAGACTGCACGCTGAATTGTAGGCCTAAATATGGTGGTAGACCGTACCCTAAAATGTAAATGGCCGGGTAGACCGCACGCTAGAGTGGCACCTGAAAAAGGTATGTTCAAGAACCGATTAACAAGATATAGACAGGGATGAATGTGTGATACTAATAAATAGCATAATGCGTTGGTTTCGAAAAGAAGCGACACAAATCTATGGAAGATGACGTATAGTAGGCCTACTTCATGTTTATACAGAAGGTTGAGAGAAAATCTAACAAACAAGGATAGTGTAGTTTGGTTTGGCGGCTTACAATGACGCCGTTTTGGACTGTATAACTTGCTCTTCATGTTCAGCAAAATGGAGGCAGTAGGAACGGGCAGCATGTTTGTGAAGTGTCTGCGTGACTGGCGCCTCCCCGAGCCGCTGAGCCGCGGGTGACGAGCGGGTCGTGGCTCACAAACCAACCACGTAATCCTCTTATTATTATCCTCTGTGCATTTTCCGGTAAGAATAACGGCCGGCGATGTAATACAATCCTCACCTCACCTAACCAATCCTAAACCGGTGTCTTGTTTCTCCGCGTCCTCCTATTTCTGGTCGTCCGTTTTGTTTACAACCCATAAGGCGGATTGCTATGGACACGGATCTGTGTACGCAGCTGGTCGGGTAAGACAATACTGTTTTTTTTTAAATAGCAAAATACTATTTCCCGTAAATTTACTGATGAATCACTTGCTAACACTCGCATGCCATGACTGAACCTAACCAACCATCCATACAGTTGCCTTGATCATCATATCCCTCCCCACGACCATGGTGTTCAGCTTATAGGCTTGTATCTGACCACTGTCTTTGCTATCATGGGGAAGAGGAAGACCCAGGAGGTGATTCATGGACGCAACAGAAGAGAGCATGCAGGAAGTTGGAGTGACAGAAGAAGCAAGATAAAGAGGTGGATAAAGTTGATCCACTGTGACAATCTCTAACAGGGACAAAAATCTAACTATATACTGTCTCTGAAATGGCCCAGGAGTAAGGGGCACATCAGGTATTAGAACAGCGACAGTCCAGGGGGAAGAGGAAGACTCAGCAAGAGGGAATGCAGGAAGTTGGAGTGACAGAAGCAGCAAGATAGAGAGGTGGATAAAATTGATTCACTGTGACAATCTCTAACAAGGACAAAGATTTAACAACTGTCTCAGAAATGGCCCAGGAGTAAATGGCACATCAGGTATTTTAATAGTGACAGTTAATGGTATCAGTGGAGGCAAAAAGAGTGCTTGTTTTTCATCAAACAAATCACTCGGGTCTTGTTTTTCCTCGTGTGGTGGTGCTGCTGTCCGCCGAGGTCATCCAGAATTAAGTAGTCACATGTATATCTATTAAGGAAGGGAAGGAAAACGAGTTGGTATGGTCATGTATCAAGATTAACAGGACTTGCCAAAACCATTCTACAAGGAACAGTACGCAGGGCAAATTTTCCGTGGATCTTAAGTCAAACCACGATTTTCGCTGGCGTGGTTCTCATATTTCCTTGGTTTTCTGACGTGTCCTTGATCTTCCAAAGCTACGGTAGATTTCACCGAATGACGACGGTATTACCCACCATCATCATCATCAGCAATAACAAGAAACAAATGAGAGCCAGGCTAGCGGAAATCGTGGTTTGACTGAAGATCCACGGAAAATTTGCCCAGTGTAATAGCCCCTTTAATAAGAGCGTCTGAGGAATAGAGGAAATTGGTTGCGAAGTCTTCTGTGGCGCCCCAACGGTGACTCCGGGATAGGAACATCTAGACCAGACCAGGATTAATATAGTTTTCATTTAATCCTGGACCAGACCTGCCGATCATCCTCGTTGGGGCAGACGGTGGCCCTGCCGTTGCCTGTACAAAATGCGGCACGAGGGACAGATTGCAAAGCTGCTCTGTAATGGCAGCGATGCACCTGACCGCCTGCCTGACTTCCTCCAGGTGCTTTCATTTACGTGCACAGCGTTAACCACGTCCACCTGATGCTCCACAACTGTCCTTCGGCGTCTGGCAAGAATAGTTATGTTTTGTTTCTTTAGATTGTTGTTTACTTATTAAACTCCAATATCAAACGCAGTTATATTTTTTTTCTTTAGTTTGTTGTGTACTATTATTAAACTCCAATTTTAGTCGTTCTCGCATATCAAGAGATTTTTATTTACTCAACATAAAGGAAATATGGGAGTGTGGGCAAGGGCAAGAATTGATCGAGTTCCGTCTAGCTGCAGCCTAGAATGCTTCCTAACATTCTCTCAGTAGGAGCAGCAGCAGCGGGGCAATGCTATTTGTTGTGATGTGAATGTGATTATCTTCATCATTGACATAAACGTTCTCTCGGTAGGAGCAGCGTGAGCATCATCAACAGGGGCAATGCTATTTGTTGTGATGTGAATGTGATTATCTTGATCATTGACATTGACGTTCTCTCGGTAGGAGCAGCGTGAGCATCATCAACAGGGGCAATGCTATTTGTTGTGATGTGATTATCTTGATCATTGGCAACCGGGCGCCAGTGAGTGCTGATTGTCGAGGCGTGAACAACAGCCAACATCTTTGTACATCACGCGGGGAGGACCAGTCACCATTGTGTCTGAGCCAGTAAAGATGTCCCTTCTGCAGAACAGAGTTGTAGTACTTCATCAAAACTAATTCTGAGGGACGCGTACAAGTGGCCAGTGTCGCCAAGACGGGCACGCGGTCACTCCTGGTCGGCGGTCATGTGATGCCGTCGCCCGCGGTGCCGTGCGCCATCCTCCTGGCACCGAGCACGATGCCGCTTATGAGTATGAAAATAAACCTGGCAAGGCTCAGCGTGCGGCCTCCCTCGCGCGGCCCGGCCCTGCCCCCGCCGCTGCCGCTGGTTAAATTAGGAAGTGCATGATGAGGGAGAGCTGTGTCGGTACTGATGAAGGGCCCGGCAGCTGTAATCCGATAACATCCCGCAGCACGACTCCTGCGGCAGGGGATGGCTCGGTGTGTTCACTCGTCCTGTGCTCGGGCTACCTGGCGCGGGAGGTACCGGCCGCTTCCCTCTGCTTGCCCCCGCCTGTGTTCGCAGCGGTGTGTAGGCGTCTCGGTGGGGCGAGAAGCGTGGTGTGTGCGTTGCAGAGTCTGGTGGCTGCGGGAAGGTGGGAGGGTGACGGTGCACGATGCTTTGCGAATGTTGCTCAGGAACGTCTTCTCGGCTGCTGACGCAAGAAGAGCACTGCTAGAATAACTATATGCTCAACACTGGGTCAACGTGTACAGATGAGAATATAGCCTTTGTAACTTCTTAACTTATGAATATCTACCTGTACACACACACACACACACACACACACACACACACTAGACTAAGGAACAGAGTAACATTTCAAAATTCGTGCAGTGACAATGAATGATCAAGAGGAGCAAGTGGACTGATAGGAGAGAGTGGGCATAGCATGAAAGTGTAACCAAAGCCTCAACGTGCTCTGCCTTCTTACGAGCATGAAGCCAAGCACACACCTGAATACCCACAGTTCATTGGAGTGACGTGTATACAAAACAAAACAGAACAGACAGTTGTTTACCTCCACAATCACGTGTAAATTCATTCTTAACTGGGCTGAGGATAAATTCGTTATACAAAAGCACATTATTTATAAAGGATGAAAAGAATATAAAAAGATGCAATTCCGCGGGTCTGCTTGGAATCCGGGAGGGAGACGAAGATCAGTCGCCCCAAAGCCCAGACAGCTGCCCCTCTTCTCGGGTTAGTCGGCAAACGGGTACTGCTTGGAGGAACAGGACAGGATGAGGAGTGAGCCTTGGTAGTCCTGTTGGTGTCAGTCAACCGTGCGTCCCCGGGGCTATTACGCTGGGGAAAATTTTCGTGGATCTTCAGTCAAACCACGATTTCCGCTGGCGTGGTTCTCATTTGTTTCTTGTTATTGCTGATGATGATGATGGTGAGTAATACCGTCGTCCTTCGGTGAAATCTACCGTAGCTTTGGAAGATCGTGGATGCGTCAGAAAACCACGGAAATATGAGAACCACGCCAGCGGAAATCGCGGTTTGACTGAAGATCCACGGAAAATTTGCCCAGTGTAATACCCCCTTAACACTGTGCCGACTCAGCATCCGGCGATCGTTTCTAGACCTCTTCCCGATGATGTGCGACCCTTTCACAACAATATTTCACACCCAAGACCTCGCATACCTCGAGTCGCTGGGTTGTCGTGGCCCAGAGTCGGCGCAGTGTGAACGGGGCTAAAGTCTCGACATCATGGCATGTTAACATCCTACCTCCTTGCATGCTAACAATCTCTGGGTACAATCAGACCGCCTATGGAATCTGACCTCGGCAACGCACGATGTTAGGACTAGCTAATGGGATCAGTGTGACAGTCATGTTTGAAGATCTATTGGGACGTCGTGGGTCTTGGTGTTCGTATACAGGAAGCAGAGTAGGGTTGCGTCCTTAACCCGGTAACTGCAGGGATCATGTTTCTTAACCCGGTAGGTGCGGGGATCATGTATCTTAAAGGCCCCTCTAAGCGAATTAATGAGAAAAAATCATCACTCACGCATACCGTTTCATAATATATAGTACCAACGCATTTGTGATCAGTTTACGCATCATTTATTTTGGGGGTTTATATCATGGTAAAAATTTGGCCTATAGCTGGTACACGGTAAAGCCACAAATTTGGCCCGTCGCTGCTACCGGGTTAAAGGCCCCTCTAAGCGAGAAAAAAGAGAAAAAATCATCACTCACGCAAACCATTTCATAATACATATCAACGCATTTCTGATCAGTTTGTGCAGTAGCTCTATTTTGGGGGGTTTATATCATGGCAAAAACTTGGCCTGTCGCTGGTACACGGTAAAGCCACAAATTTGGTCCGTCGCTGCTACCGGGTTAAATTAAGTTATCTAAAAGGGAACATTAAGGAATTCTTCACGATCAACGAAAGAGTAGCGGGAATTATCAGCAAGTTTAACTAAGGACACCATTTTAAAATACTTAAGACTTATGCACTAACATCGACTGACAAGATTGAGGGCCACTTCCACAGTTCGCCATGATGGGTCAGTATGCCTTCCAACATTAAGGTATTTTTCAGGATCAACGAAAGAGTAGCGGGAATTATCAGCAAGTATAACTAAGGACACCAATTTAAAATACTTGACCTATGCACTAACATCGACTGACAAGATTGAGGGCCACTATCACAGTTCGCCATGATGGGTCAGTATGCCTCCCAACCAATACCAAAGACTTCGAAAATTCCTTGTGTAGTGTTTGGTGTTCATATCTCAGTTAGGAAATTTGAGGAAACCATACGGGGAATCTCTTGTATATAATTTTTTTACAACAAAGGAGACAGCTCAAGGGCACAAAATAAGGAAACAATAATAATAAAAAAAGTCCGCTACTCGCTGCCCCTACAAGTCTGTATGTCTGGTGCTGCATCGAAAACCTAACCATTGTGGAGTGTAGGTTGAACAGTTTGGTTCGGGCGACTACAAAGCCACTGTGTTGGACTGGCTCTAAGTCTTATGAGAATGTGGAAATGCTAAAGAAAAACCATATAACTCAGTCTTGGGAGAATTTAATGTTTCCCTCCTCTCGTGAAGGTGTTTAAGTCGTAGGCAGGAGTGGATGTTACCAAGGCCTCTCTCTCTTAGAAGGCCAGAATACTACCCTCTTCTCCTTCACCGTTTAGATTCATCCTTCCTCTACCTCCTCCTCCTCCTCCTCTTACCTCTCCTATTCCTGAGGTGAAACAGAAACTGACTGATGTATTATAGGCACAAGAAACGGGAGAGGAAATCAACATGGAAAGACAGGAAACATCACGAACCCAAGACCAAGACCAAGCGTTTCGTCCGTAACTGAAAATGACCACACCGAAGAAACAAAAGTAACAGTACACAAGTTTTGGACAATAAGAGAAAAAAGAAAGAAAGAAAAAGAGGAAAATAATAGACCCAGACAGTAGAGACACATCAGGGAGTGCCGTTACAAAGGCGAAACTCCCGACCGACTACTAGGGGCTATTACACTGAGCAAATTTTCCGTGGATCTTCAGTCAAACCACGATTTCCGCTAGCGTGGTTCTCATTTGTTTCTTGTTATTGCTGCTGCTGATGATGGTGAGTAATACCGTCTTCCTTTGGTGAAATCTACCGTAGCTTTGGAAGATCATGGACGCGCCAGAAAACCACGGAAATATGAGATCCACGCCAGCGGAAATCGTGGTTTGACTGAAGATCCACGGAAAATTTGCCCTGTGTAATAGTCACTTTATACCCCTTGTAGTCTAATGATAAAGACATTTCGGCGCCCAAGAACACATATTTGACAAGGCTTTCGTAGGAGTTGTGGGCATTTTCAAGAGTAGTTGTATGACCCTGGTGGTAGTTTGACCCTTCTTCTGTAACATGAACCCGAAGAGACACTCATTAGAACCCGACTGACCCCCTCTTTGACCTTTAAAAATAGTTGATGTGAAAAGCAAAAGTGTCTAACAATACCAACCAATGAGTCCTCGCTCCTGTACAGTCCCCCTGGTTGCCATGAGGCCTAGACATCACCCTTTACTTAATGGTTACGAGGTTTCTGGTGTGTTACGACTACCACCAATCAGTCAAAAAATCGGGCACCACCTCTTGCCGCGTCACGACCTTTCTGGCGGAGCTGCTCTTGCCCGAGGGAGGAGCGTGTAGTGGCATCAGCCCTCCTCGTTGTCTGCTGCAGCTAAACAACAACAGGGTGGGTAGAAGGTTGACTATCAGCGGCGGGGAAAATAAGAGTAAGTGGAGAAAGATGGAAATAATGACGAGGAGGAAGAGGCGAAGGTGGATGAAGATGATGATGATGAGGAGGCGTAGGTGGATGAAGATGATGATGATGATGAGGAGGAGGAGGAGGATAATTATGATGATGATGATAATAATAATAATGAGGAGGAGGAGGAGGGGGAGGAAGAAGAAGGGGTGGAGAAGGAGGAGGAGTAGGAGGAGGAGGGGGAGGAGGAGGAGGAGGAGGAGGAGGAGGAGGAGGAGGAGGAGGTGGATGAAGATGATGATGATGAAGAAGAGGATAATTATGATGATGATGATAATAATAATAATGAAATGGAGGACGAGGAGGAGGAGGAGGGGGAGGAAGAAGAAGAAGAAGAAGTAGAGGTGGAGGAGGAGGAGGAGGAGGCGAGATGAACACGGGATTTTAAGTTGGGTAGAAGAACGACTCTCAGGAATAGGAAAATTAAGAGGAGGAGGAGGAGGAGGAGGTAGAGGAAGGATGAATCTAAACAGTGAAGGAGAAGAGGCGTAGTATTCAGGCCTTCTAAGAGAGAGAGGCCTTGGTAACATCCACTCCTGCCTACGACTTAAACACCTTCACGAGGGGAGGGTGTATCGCGCCGCCTCTACAACCGATTTTGTATTTTGAATCTGGATGCTCTTCAACTTTTCGCTTTTGGGCAACAGCGATATGGCGGACTTTATATTCTGTGTATCTTTTTATTGCCCCTTGAGTTGCCTCCTTTGCTGTATAAAACAAAAACAAATCACACCAAATCCTTCGCAAACACTTGAACAACTTGCACGAATCAGCCGGTAACATGTGAAACTGAGAGGCTTGTAATTACCTCAGTTTCTTTTGAATTTAGATAGAGAAAGAGCAAGCACCCATTCACAGGATATATGAGAATGATAGTAGAGAGTAGACAGATGAGGTATAGAGTAGATAAGAAGAGAGGAGAGAAGGGAAAGGAAGAAAAGAGATAAGGGTAGGGTAGAGAAGAAGAGGGAAGGGAAACAAGGGATGGAAAGAAGGTATAGAAGGGAACAAAAAAGAATGCTATGGGGAGTTATGAGACTGAGTAGATAATGAAGGAGAGGATAGAAGGCAAGGAAAATCGAGACCTATAGAAGGGAAAGGAGGAAAGGGGAGAAAAGAGAAAGGAAGAGAAGAGAATGAAGGGGATGAAGAGATTGGAAAGAAGGAGAGGAAAGAAGAGAAGGAAAAACGAGAACCACAGAAGAGAAGAAGAGAGGAGAGAAAGGAAAGGAAGAGATGAGAAGAGAGCAAGAAGAGAGAGACGAAGAAGGGAGGTTATGAAAATGAAGAAAATTAGTAGATAGGAAAGAAAATATGACTACATGTACAAGAAGAAGAAGAAAAAGAAGGAGAAGAAGAAAAAAAAGAAGAAAACGAAGAAGAAACAGAAGAAGAGAAAGAAGAAAAAGAAGAAGAAGAAGAAGGATAATAATAATAATAATAATAATAATAATAATAATAATAATAATAATAATAATAATAATAATAATAATAATAATAATAATAATAATAATAATAATAATAAAAGAAGAAGAAGAAGAAGAAGAAGAAGAAGAAGAAGAAGAAGAAGAAAAAAGAAGAAGAAGAAGAAGAGGAAGACGAAGAAAAGAAGAAGACAGATGAATAGCAAGGACATAAGGTCACAAGGAATGCCTGCGAGCTTGTCCTGAATTTCGCAACACTTGAGGATATCGTACTCAGCATGTCCCCACAACACAGACACTGCTCCACATCACTCCCAGGGCTCCTCCACCCCACACCACTCTGTACTCCCTGGCGATATGAATGCCTGTGTGTATTGTGTTCGCATATCTCAGAACTTCCTACAGTTACATGGTGTCTACTCTCTACAGTCGACACGTCCAAACTCATTATGCCTCGCCTAACACCTCCAACACATAGCTCGGTAGCATAGTAAAGGACAAAGGGGAGTCTGGCCAGGAAGTCTAATGGCGAATTGGCCTGGCCTGCGGTGTTATTGACTCGCCTGGCATGAGAATATGGCGTATGGGATTTGTGCTGGAGAGATCCGGATTTTCAAGTCGCCTGTGCTCCCTGTTATTTATGCAACCAAGTCAGTTTATTTCTCCCTTCCTCCCTCCCTACTTCCTTCCCTCCCTCCCTCCTTCCTTCCTTCCCAGCTCGTGGATAGAGCAAGTCGATGGGTCCTGCTGGGAAGTATTTGGTATGGGAAATGAGAGTTGCTCGGATGAGGCCCTGGTGATGATCGTAAGTGGATGAGGC
>NC_066578.1:2337848-2372848 GCF_024679095.1 Eriocheir sinensis | reverse complement strand
TAGGTTTGGTTAGGTTAGATGGTAGGTTAGGTTAGGTTAGGTTAGATGATAGGTTAGGTTAGGTTAGCTGGTAGGTTAGGTTAGGTTAGCTGGTAGGTTAGGTTAGGTTAGATGGTAGGTTAGGTTAGGTTAGGTTGGGTTAGGTTAGATGGTAGGTTAGGTTTGGTTAGGTTAGATGGTAGGTTAGGTTTGGTTAGGTTAGATGGTAGGTTAGGTTTGGTTAGGTTAGATGGTAGGTTAGGTTTGGTTAGGTTAGATGGTAGGTTAGGTTTGGTTAGGTTAGATGGTAGGTTAGGTTTGGTTAGGTTAGATGGTAGGTTAAGTTATATTAAGTTAGGGTAGGGTAGGTTAGGTTAGGTTAATGTATTTTCACATTCACGGAGCAGAAGCCTTGTCATACTACCAATAAGCTCATAAAACTACCCATGGAAATATTAACCACAACCTCTACGAAAACCTCTTTAAATGTGGGTGTATAGCTAGACATAGATACTTAGATATATAGAAAGGAAGGAAAGAGAAGAAGAAGAAGAAGAAGAAGAAGAAGAAGAAGAAGAAGAAGAAGAAGAAAGAACATGAAGAAGAAAAGAACAAGAATAAGAACAAGAAGAAAGATATATATGAGAAGTAAAAGGGACTGGATGAAAAGAGGAAGAAGAGGAGGAGGAAGAGAGGAAAGGGAAGAGGAGGAAGAGAAAGAAGGGGAAAAGTGAAGAGAAAATCATGATAAAATACAAATCATATGTGTTGTGTGTGTGTGTGTGTGTGTGTGTGTGAGCGCGCGGTCTTGGCACCCTCCTGACGGGAACACACAAACATACATACACACGCACATACCGACATGCTTAAGAAGGAAAAAAAAAGTGTAGGTCACAAGTATAGACACTAATGGCCTTACACACACACACACACACACACACACACAAACACACACACTAGCTGCCAGTCTCTTCTGGTTAATATATATAAGCGCATCGAAAACGTCTATACAATAATCACTAAGATTCAACCGTGTTCATAGATGTAGAATTTGTAACCATGGAATACTTTAACTTTTTCGAAGAGTGTAATTTCTGACCCAAACTTCACATTTCAGTATCTTCAGTAAAAAACGGTATTGTCGAAGAATTTAACTTTTTCAGAGTGTGTAATGTCTAATGTCTAACTTAAACGGAACATCATTTTAGTATCTTCTATAAAATTTGTGACTATAATAAAACTTCAATTTGTTCAAGAAGTATTAAGTCTGAATTATCATGCCTAAACAAACCAGTATTTCAGTATCCTGTATAAAAATTGTGGGTTTAATAAGACTTCAAATTTTTCGAGAAGCGTTAAGTCAAATTTCTAACCTAAATTGTTCATTATTTTAGCATCTCCAGTAAAGTTTGCGACTATCTAAGACTGCAATTTATTCAAGAAGCATTAAGTCAGAGTTATCTTACCTAAACAAACCAGTATTTCAATATCTTCTATAAACATTGTGACTTTAATAAGACTTCAACAATCACAAGACTAAATCAAGGTCAGATAACAGTTTAAAATCTATAGTGTTGGAATATATATACGATAAGTTAAGGTCAGATAACTGTTTAAAATCTATAGTGTTGGAATACGTATACGATAAGTTAAGGTCAGATAATTATTTAAAATCTATAGAGTTGGAATACATACACGATAAGTTAAGGTCAGATACTTATTTGAAATCTATAGAGTTGGAATACATACACGATAAGTTAAGGTCAGATACTTATTTAAAATCTATAGTGTTGGAATACATATACGATAAGTTAAGGTCAGATACATATTTAAAATCTATAGAGTTGGAATACATATACGATAAGTTAAGGTCAGATACATATTTAAAATCTATAGTGTTGGAATATATATACGATAAGTTGAGGTCAGATACTTATTTAAAATCTATAGTGTTGAAATATGTACACGATTTGTTGAGTTCAGATAATCGTTTGAAATCTATAGAGTTGGAATACATATACGATAAGTTAAGGTCAGATACTTATTTAAAATCTATAATGTTGGAATATATATACGATAAGTTAAGGTCATATAAATGCTTCAAATCTTTAGTGTTCGAATCTATGCGGTAAATGAAGGTCAGATAACTGCTTAAAATCAATACGTTAAATTACGAAGGTCAGAAAATTGCTTGTTATCTATAGTGTTGAAGCATATACGGTAAATTAGGGTTATTAAATTGCTTAAAATCTATACGGTGGGTTAAAATAAGGTTAGATAATAACATAATATCTAGTGTTGGAATGTTGAGGAGAGCATCGCGACACCTCTCCTCCCGAAATTGACCTCTCTTTTGGACACTCTTCTGATTTTTTTTTTTTTTTTATCGGCAGTGTTTATCAGATTTTTTTTTTCATAATTACTTTTTTTATCGGCAGTGTTTAGCAGATTTTTTTTCTCATAATTACTTTTTTTTGCCCTTGAGCTGCTTCCTTCACTATAAACAAATATATATACTGTTAATCAAGGTCAGGTAATTGCTTAAAATATAGTGTTGGAATCTGTTATGTAAGTTAAGGTCACACGAGGCTTCAAATCTATAGTGCTGGAATATATACGGTATATCAAGGTCAGAGCGGTAAGTAGCGGGCTTTTTTTAATATTTTTCTTTACGCCCTTGAGCTGTCTCCTTAGCTGTATAAAAAAAAGGTAATTGCCTAAAATATACAGTATTGGAATCTATTATGTAAGTTAAGCTCACACCATGCTTGAAATTTCTAGTGTTGGAAAATATACGGTAAATCAAGGTCAGTTAATTGCTTCAAATATACAGTGTTGGAATCTATAGTGTAAGTCAAGGTCATACGAGGCTTCAAATCTTTAGTGTTGGAATATATACGATAAATCAAGGTCAGTTAATTGCTTCAAATATACAGTGTTGGGATCTATTATGTACGTCAAGGTCACACGATGCTACAAATTTATAGTGATGAAATACGTAGTGTTGAAATATATGTATAGGTTTAGTTATTGCTTAAAACCTAACAACCATGGATATCTTTAGTGACATAAGACTAAAGTAATGCTCACACACACACACACACACACACACACACACACACACGTCTGAGCCCTGATGTATGCCCTGAACACGGGTACATAAAGAACAAACAAACCACGTATATATTGTCCCCCCCCCCCCCTCTCTCTCTCTCTCTCTCTCTCTCTCTCTCTCTCTCTGACATATTGTTTACGCCAGCTGGACAACCTTGCAAGAAGAGTCTGAACTGAGGACGATGTATAGACGGAGGAGGAGGAGGAGGAAGAGTGAAAGGAGGACAGGGCGAGGAGCGAGAGAAAGGAGAAGGAGGAGGAGGAGGAGGAGGAGGAGGAAGATGAATAAAAAATGGGAAGGAGGGGAGGAGAAAGTAGAAGAGGAGAGGAAGAGAATGAGAAAGAGAAAACGAGAGAGGAGGAAGAGGAGGAGAAGGAGGAGGAGGAAGAGAATGGGAAAGAAGATTTAGTAGTAGTAGTAGTAGTAGTAGTAGTAGTAGTAGTAGTAGTAGTAGTAGTAGTTGTTGTTGTTGTTGTTGTTGTTGTTGTTGTTGTTGTAGTCATGACCCTGGTGGTAGTCTGACCCTTCTTCTGTACCGTGAACCTAAAGAAACACTCATTAGAACCCGACTGACCCCCTCTTTGACCTTTAGAAATAGCTGATGTGATATAGCAAAGTGTCTTGTAATACCAGACTTAGACTTTTCCGCGCCCAAACACACACATTTAACAAGGCTTTCGTAGGATTTGTGGGCATTTCCAGGGGTAGTTTTACGGCCGTGACGGTAGTTTGACCCTTCTTCGGTACCAACGAGGAGGGGTTAGGTGAAGGTTTGAGCATTAAATATCACCGATGTTCGCTGCAGGAGAGGAAAGTGGTAAATTATAGAAGAGAAAAAGGGATATAGGAAGAGAATGACAGAGGGAATGTGAAGTTTTGCGAAATTACATCACTGATTCCGAAAGATGTTCTCAGTGATGTTCGATGCAGGAGATGAAAGTTGTACAATATAGAAGAGAGAAAAAGGAATATGAGAGGAGGATAGCAGAGAGGGGATATATGAAGTTTTGCGAAATAACATCACTGATTCCGCAAAATGTTCTCAATGATGTTCGATGCAGGAGATGAAAGTTGTACTAGGAATATGAGAGGAGAACTGCAAAGAGAGGATATATGAAGGCTTGAGAAATAACTAGCACTAATCTTCGTTGCAGGAGGGGAAAACTGTAGGATATAGAAAAAGAAAAGAAGAACGAGCAAAATGAAAACAACGGGGGTGGGATATGTGAAGTCTTGAATAACATCACTGAATCGAGGCCTCTCATCTGTATAGCGTGTGGAGGCCAGGTACGGATTTGTTAAGCGGCACCCTACCCGGAAGTGGATCCAGCTCTCCGGGACGTCCATGCAAGAGAATACAGAGTGGAGCGTGAGGCCTGAGGTAGTCGATGGATCCTGCCACAAGTTGGGATAGGAAGAGGGCGGTTATGCGTGAGTTTCCCCTCCACTCCACTCTTCTTTCTCATCCACCTCCTCTTCCTTTTCCTCATCTCATCCACATTATATTTCTCTCCCTTCCTCTTCATCTCCACCACCATCACAACATCAGTAACAAACAACAAACAACAACAACAACTACTACATTAAGTTTCTCAGTCTTCTCGCGAATGTAAAGGTTTGAGATGATTTTTTTTTTTTTTTTTTTTTTTTGCGAATTAAGAGAATCATGCTGTTTTTTTTCATTGTGTTTTATTTATTTCATTTCTTTGTTTGGATTTATTTTCTCGTGTTTTCGTTCCCTATTTTTATCGTAATTTTTTTTTTCTCTCCTCCTTGGTACTACTTTTCTACATACTTTACTACCTCACTACGCAGACTTAAGTTACTTCACTGTGCACACTTAGGGCTGTATTTCTAAACATTTCGTCACCCAAGTTCACACATTTGACAAGGCTTTCGTAGGAGTTGTGAGCATTTCCAGGGATAGTTTTATGACCCTGGTGGCAGTTTGACCCTTCCTCTGTACCATGAACCTGAAGAAACACTAATTAGAACCCGATTGACCCCCTCTTTGACCTTTAGAAACAGCTGATGTGAGAAGCGAGTATCTTATAGTACCAACCATGCATGCGCTTGCTCGGAGGGACCCTTAAGGATGGCGTCGTATGGAGGTTTACCAGACTGTCGTACTCAGAACATGGCATTTATCGGTTTGAGGAGCCCCAGAATTATCCTACCCACTCCCTCTTCCCTCTTTTCCTATCGTCCTCCTCCCTCGCATCTGCCTCTTCCTTCTCTCCCTTCTGATTCCTTCCTTCTTTCATCTCCTCTTCTATTCCTATTTCTTGCTCGACGAGCCCTTCAGGATGACACAGTGGACCCTGGCACTGACTATACGCTTAGCTATGTTAAGAATAGACTTAGGCATTATTCACGTGATAGCATTGCTACCCAACTCAACACTGCTGTGACGATGGCAGCGCCAGCAGCCTCCACGATGTTAGTGTCTCCCAGCGCTGTGTTTACCCCTATGGGCGACACAGTGCCCCTCAGGATGTGGTAGCCATGCGCCTTAGGCTAGGCTATAGGTACTACTGGGAGGTTAGTAACTCCCCTGGTGTCTGCTGCACGCTCTGTGCCAGGCCGAGGGGCCACACACTGCATCACTATGTCATGGAATGCCCTCTCATTGCTAAGTTTAAGCCACGGGACTGCCTTGACCTGCCCCAGACAATTTGTTGGCTCCTGAACCATGATGTCCTCCCTGCTATCCTCAAGGAACACCCTCAGTTTGCACCAAGGTGGTGATGCCGTGTGTGGCAGCCTGAACTACTGCCGTGCTATACAAGGCTGTGATCTCTGCAGTATTCTACTTTAAGGACTAGTATTTACTCTATCTCTGTATTCATTCCCATCTAGTGCTTGGGCAATGTTCTCCGTCCCCACATTTTATTGTCTTATTGTCCAGGGGGAGGTGCCGCCCCCTCCCTTGTTGTGCTTTCCTTCCTACCATTGTATCTTTTTAGTTTCATGGTGCTGCCTACACATGTATTAATAGTTGTATAATCACACTCTGTCCTGCCTGGGGGTTGGGATGGCATGTTCCTCCCTTCTCCCTTGTTGTTTACCTGCAACAATAAACTATCAATCAATCAATCTATTCCTATTTCTTCCCTCTTTTGTTTTCTCTTCTCTCTTTCTCCTATCGTCCTCCTCCCTCGCATCTGCCTCTTCGTTCTCTCCCTTCTTCCTTTCTTTCCTACGTTCTGTTTCCTTCCTTCTTTCATCTCCTCTTCTATTCCTACTTCTTCCTTCTTTTGTTTTCTCTTCTCTCTTTCTCCTATCGTCCTCCTCCCTCGCATCTGCCTCTTTACTTCTCTCTCTCTCTCTCGTCACCACGACCCGGTCTGAGGAACTGCTGGACAAGTACCGTAGGCTCATCCAGCAGTATAAGTCTAAATCCCCTAATATTTTGATTTCAGGAATTCTACCACGGACATGGGATGAGGGCGACTTCTACAGTAAGGCCTTCAGCCTCAACAACCGCCTACAGACTCTCTGCGGAGAACTTGACGTCGAGTTCTTTAACGCCTGGAACCATTTCTACGGCCAGAGTAAACTTTTCCAAAGGGACGGCATACACCTGTCCCCCATCGGGGCAGCCAGATTCGGAAGGCTCCTCAACAACGCCGTACGTAACGCCCTAAAAACAAAAAACGACTCTCAGCCACGTCCTTCCATCCCGCCCGTGTAAATAGACACCATACACCGCAACAGACTCGTAACATTGAACCCTCCAGTACCTCTATTACCAAGCTTCAAGATAACCTAAGAGTCCTTAGTTTCAATGCGCGTAGCCTAAGAAACAAATTTGATGAAATGCGATGTCTTGCTCTGACAGAAAACTTTGACGTAATTGCTATAACCGAAACATTTATCGACACCACTAATATTGATTTAAGTTCCGAATACAACATAGATGGCTACAGATTCTTCAACAATGATCGTGTAAACCGTAGAGGGGGTGGTGTCGCCCTTTTGTCAAAAGCTACTTGCAACCTACTGACAAAACACCAAGAAACAGTAACGTTGAACATTTGTGCGTGCGAGTAAACATTGCAAAAGTCAATTTTAATATATCTGTCACTTACAGGCCTCCGGGGCAATCACTTGATGGCGATCTTGAAATGTACAGCGTCTTAAGGCAGTCACTTAATAACAGCGACTCACTGATACTAGGAGACTTTAACCTCCCCCATATCGACTGGGCGACACTGTCGGGTACAGAAGGTGAGTCCCATAGAATGATCGAATTTCTAGAGGAAAATTATCTAAGCCAAATGGTTTCTGAACCAACTCGACAAAATAACATACTTGACCTTGTTATAGCGACCCAAGATAACCTAGTCAGTAATGTCACGGTAGGAGAACACCTCGGTTCCTGCGATCATAAACTAGTGCGCGTTGACATTAGAGCTCAAACATCGGTGACTGAAAATAAAGTTAAGGTGCCCAATTTCAAAAGAGCCAACTTCGTAGAAATCCGACGAAAACTAATAGATATGCAACTATCAGATGACGGCAATGCAGAGGACGCCTGGCTAAACTTTAAAAATCACTTACTCAGCAGGACACATTTGTCCCCTTATGCGAGAAGCGAATTAACACTAATAAAAGTCCACCTTGGTTTAATAGCGAAATTAAACACTCAGTCAAGGAGAGAAAATTGTCTTACAGGTTAAAGAAAGACCAAAGCACGCCCGAAAACATTAGACTTTACAATGATGCAAGGCGACGAGTAAAAGATTAGTGCATCAGGCAAAGCGTAGATATGAAGAAAATATTGCAGCCAACTGTAAAATAATCCGAAATCCTTCTTCAGTTACATAAACAACAGAAAGGCGATCAGAAGTGGAATTGGACCTTTAACAAACAGCGACGGTGCACTAGTGACTGACAGCCAACACGTTGCAAACCTATTAAATAATTACTTTTCCTCGGTGTTTAATAATAACAGTCCTCCCACCACCACCACCAACACCAGTACTAATGTAAATCCCGAGCATGCATTGTCTAACTTTGAAATAAAACCCGATGAAGTCCTTAAAGCCCTCAAATCACTTAAAACAAATAAAAGTCCTGGACCTGATAAAGTATATCCAACTCTGCTGAAAGAAACAAAGTGCGAAATACTCTCCTCCCTCACAACCGTATTCAATATGTCCTTGCGACAAGGCATTGTCCCTTCAGATTGGAAAAGGCTAACGTGACACCGATTTTAAGAAAGGAGACAAAAAGTACCAGGTAATTACAGGCCCATTAGTCTAACTTCGGTTGTAGGTAAGCTACTTGAGGGCATAATTAGAGACAAAATTGTGAGTTACCTTGAAAGCCACTCATTAATTGGGGACTCACAACATGGCTTCCGAAACAAAAGATCCTGCCTATCAAATCTATTAACCTTTATAACGACCTCTTCACTGTTTATGACGTAACCAAATCACTGGACGTAGTCTATCTTGATTTCCAGAAAGCGTTTGATAAAGTCCCGCATCATAAATTACTTTACAAATTAAAGCAAATAGGTATTGACGGTCAGGTAAACCAATGGATCGCGAATTGGTTGAGCAACAGACAACAAAGAGTAGTGATTGACGGATTTAACTCAGAGTGGGCGCCGGTCACTAGTGGCGTCCCTCAGGGCTCTTTTCTTGACCCAGTGCTCTTCATTATTTACATCAACGACGTGGATGTTGGACTCAATAACCGCATTAGTAAATTTGCAGACGACACAAAGATTGGTAACTCGGTTCTCACTGACGAAGACAGGCAAAGCCTCCAAGAGGATTTGCACAAAATTTCAGCTTGGTCGGATAGATGGGAGATGCCCTTTAACGTAGACAAGTGCCAGGTCCTTCAAGTTGGAACGAGGAATAAGAAGTTTGATTACGAAATGCGCGGCGTTAAACTCAAAAGCGTTCAATGCGTCAAGGACTTGGGGGTCAAAATAGCGTCAAACCTCAAATTCTCACAGCAATGCATCGATGCAGCAAATAAAGCGAACAGAATGTTGGGCTTCATTAAAAGAAACTTTTTATTTAAGAATAAAGATGTAATACTCCCGCTCTACAACAGTTTAGTCAGACCCCACTTGGAATATGCGGTACAGTTTTGGTCTCCCCACCATGCAAAGGATATTGCTAAATTAGAAGGTGTTCAGCGTCGGGCAACGAAAATTATCCCTTCCTTGCGCAACAAATCCTACGAAGAAAGGCTTTCTACCCTTAACATGTTCTCTTGAGAAACGTCGCCTCCGAGGAAAATTGATCGAATGTTTTAAAATACTTAATGGTTTCACGAATGTAGACAGATCAACATTGTTTATGATCGATGACAGTCTGCGCACGAGGAACAATGGCGTAAAACTCAGATGTAGACAAGTAAATTCAGACTGCACCAAATTTTTCTTCACCAACGTTGTAGTGCGAGAATGGAATAAGCTCCCACCATCAGTGGTCCAGTGTAACACGATTGACTCCAAAAATAAGCTCGACCGTCACTTCCTTGAACTTAATATCAACTAGAGTAGAAATGCAACGTTTTGGAGTCTTCTGATTAATGTAAAATCACTTAGGTTTAAGGACAGACCACCAAGTCTGGACCATGGGGTCTGTGTGGTCTGATTTTCTATGTAAATCTATGTAAATATCTCTCTCTCTCGCTTTCCTCCGTTCTATTCCCTTCAGTTCTTGCCGTTCTTTTTCCTTCTTTTATTTTCCATTTCCCACACAATTAACGACATTCACTTAGCCATTGTTCACGCCCTTAATCATTGGTGTCTTTCTACAAGTTATGGATCAAAAACCGAAAAGTGCAATGTAAAGTTGGGGGAATACGATAACTTGGCGGGTACGATAATATGGTAACACTAGAAGCAGGGTTGCCAGATTATCGTATCCACCATTGTGTTTACCGTTTTTCGACACTTAACTATAGCAAAAAGACACTAATAATTAAACCTTTCAACGGTAACTATAAATAAATGTAGCTATTGGTGAGGAGGAGACAGTTTTTGGGTCGGAAATCGCTAAGAGTCGTATTTTAAAACATTTCGTCGCCCAAGTTCACATATTTGACAAGGCTTTCGTAGGAGTTGTGGGCATTTCCAGGAGTAGTTTTATGACCCTGGTGGTAGTGTGACCCTTCTTCTGTGCCATGAACCTAAAGAAACGCTCATTAGAACCCGACTGACCCCCTCTTTGACCTTTAGAAATAGTCGATGTGAGAAGCGATGGTGTCTTAAAATACAGCCCTAACTACGACAATCTGGTATCGCAGACTGGGAGGAAGCAGGAGCGTTAATGAGGAGGGAATACCAACACATGACAGGGAGGATACGTGTTAAAACTAATGACTGACCCGTCCGCATTGTCTTCCCAGAACGACCGACACGCCGCCAGGGACTTTGAGGCGCACGGCTGGATCAGAAGTAAAATATAGAAACACTGTGAAGGGGAAAGAAAAAACCCGTCCAGCAGAAAAGAGAAAGAAAAACGAGGAAGAATTGCGGTAAAGGCTGGAGAGAAATATATATGAAAGAAAATATTGTAAGGGAAATTCAAAAAGCAAAGAAAGCAAGCAAACAAAATAGAGTAAAAGAAGAGTAAAAAGACTAAAGGACTGAGAGAGAGAGAGAGAGAGAGAGAGAGAGAGAGAGAGAGAGAGAGAGAGAGAGAGAGAGAGAGAGAGAGAGACCGTTGCCCGCTCATCGACATATATGTATTCAATTGCAATATGTAGGATGTAATAATAAAAAAAAGAAAAAAAGAGAGAGAGAGAGAGAGAGAGAGAGAGAGAGAGAGAGAGAGAGAGAGAGAGAGAGAGAGAGAGAGAGAGAGAGAGAGAGAGGGGTCGGGGCGTGCGAGGCAGCAGTGGAGTAGGCCTACCGGTGTCTGTCTCTCCAGGCACGTCAAACTCCCAATGCTACTTTCGAATTTCTCTCTCTGTGCCGCTCGTCAGCCTCCCGCCAACCTTTGACTCCACGCGGCGCTTGAACATTCCTCGCTGTCCCTTCAGATTGCTTTTTCATATCCACCGATGTTAATATACACCTAACTGACCTACCCTTTAGTCTTCCTATCTCATTTCACTTGCTTCCCTTCTCTGTTTTCCTTTAATTTCTCACCCTGTTATTTTCTTGATGGTCTGTAATAAACTCGTACTGTCAGACGCCTCTCCCTTATCCACCGATGTTCTTTTATACCTAAATGACCTACCCTTTAGTCTTCCTATCTCATTTCCCTTCTCTGTTTTCCTTTGATTTCTCACCCTATTAATTTCCTATTGGCTAGCAACGAACTCATACCCTCAGATTGCTTTTCCATATTCACCGATGTTTTTATATACCTACCTGCCCCAGCCTGCAGTCTTTTATCTTCCTCCACCCTGCTACTGCCCCATTCCCTTCCTCCACATTCCTACAGGGCCATAACTTTCTTCCTCCACCTTGCTACTGCCCCATTCCCTTCCTCCACATTCCTACTGGCCCATAACTTTCTTCCTCCACCTTGCTACTGCCCCATTCCCTTCCTCCACATTCCTACTGGCCATAACTTTCTTCCTCCACCTTGCTACTGCCCCATTCCCTTCCTCCACATTCCTACTGGGCCATAACTTTCTTCCTCCACCTTGCTACTGCCCCATTCCCTCCCTCCACATTCCTAGTGCCCCATAACTTTCTTCCTCCACCTTGCTACTGCCCCATTCCCTTCCTCCACATTCCTACTGGGCCATAACTTTCTTCCTCCACCTTGCTACTGCCCCATTCCCTTCCTCCACATTCCTACTGCCCCATAACTCTCTTCCTCCACCTTGCTACTGCCCCATTCCCTTCCTCCACATTCCTACTGCCCCATAACTTTCTTCTTCCACCTTGCTACTGCCCCATTCCCTTCCTCCACATTCCTACTGCCCCATAACTTTCTTCTTCCACCTTGCTACTGCCCCATTCCCTTCCTCCACATTCCTACTGAACCATAACTTTCTTCCTCCACCTTGCTACTGCCCCATTCCCTTCCTCCACATTCCTACTGGGCCATAACTTTCTTCCTCCACCTTGCTACTGCCCCATTCCCTTCCTCCACATTCCTACTGCCCATAACTTTCTTCCTCCACCTTGCTACTGCCCCATTCCCTTCCTCCACATTCCTACTGCCCCATAACTGTCTTCCTCCACCTTGCTACTGCCCCATTCCCTTCCTCCACATTCCTACTGGGCCATAACTTTCTTCCTCCACCTTGCTACTGCCCCATCCCCTTCCTCCACATTGCTACCGCCCCATAACTTTTTTCCTTCACTTCCCATTCTGTCCCGTAGTTTTCGTTTCTCCACCATGAACGAACCCGGTCGGGCCTATCTACCTACCAACCTGCCAGCCACCTTCCCTCTCACACCACTTTCTCCGCTGCTCCACCATCCCTCACGCCCCGCCACCCTCCTAGGCTCAGACGGACTGGGGAAACCTCGCCGAGTCATGTGGCCTATAGACGTCAGTGGGGAAGTATATATGTGCATGACCTGCCTCTGTGACGGTGGCGGTGACACAAGGCGACGCTCTAACAGAAACAACGACTTTGAGACACTTATTTATTTATTGAGAGAGAGAGAGAGAGAGAGAGAGAGAGAGAGAGAGAGAGAGAGAGAGAGAGAGAGAGAGAACACCACTTCCGCTCCTTCCAGCCCCGCTATTGCCGCCTGTGGAACCAGCTTGTTCGCCACACCGACCTCCACCATCGCGCGTCACTTCAAGTCTTCAAGCGGGAGGTGAACAGCTGGATTAGGACTTCTAGGCAGTAATTCAATGTATCTTGTATGTAGCTATAGATAGATGAAGCTTAAAACCTTCAACTTTAGCACAATCTTCTGTAAGACCTGTTTAAATAAAAGAGAGAGAGAGAGAGAGAGAGAGAGAGAGAGAGAGAGAGAGAGAGAGAGAGAGAGAGAGAGAGAGAGTCAATTTCGGGAGGAGAGGTGTCTTGATACCGCATTCACTGTGCAGATGGCTTGTCAAACTATCACTGAGCTCATAAAACTACCCACGGAAATACAACAACCTCCACGAAAGCCTTGTCGAATGTGGGTGTGCTAACCTCGAAATGTCTGAGAGTATAAATTAAACACGAATGAATATTTAGTAAAACGAAACATAGTGCTTTTGATGTGCGTGCCACGGGGAATGATTAGCTACGTGTCTGAATAGCTTAGTGGTGTTTGAATGTTTATATGCAGTTAATGTCTTGCTTTTATAAATGTTAACGAGCGCTCAGTCATGCGTGGCCAATCAAAAGAGGAAAAAAAGGACAAATTAAGAGTTAAGACTGAGTGGAGAAATGGAGTGGAGTTAGACTGAGTGGAGGAATGAAGTGGAGTTAGACTGAGTGGAGGAAAGAAGTGGAGTCTGAGTGGAGGTTAAGCCCCGTTCATACTGTGCCGACTAACTCAGGGCCACGACAACCCAGCGATTCAGGGTATACGAGGTCTTGGGTATGAAATGTTAATGTGAATGGGTCGCACATGGTCGGAAAGAGGTCTAGAAACGATCGTCGGATGCTGAGTCGGCGCAGTGTGAAGGGATCCTAAAAGTCGCAGGGTTGTCGTGGCCCAGAGTCGGCACAGTGTGAAGGGATCCTAAAAGTCGCAGGGTTGTCGTGGCCCAGAGTCGGCACAGTGTGAAGGGATCCTAAAAGTCGCAGGGTTGTCGTGGCTCAGAGTCGGTACAGTGTGAAGGGATCCTAAAAGTCGCAGGGTTGTCGTGGCACAGAGTCGGCACAGTGTGAAGGGATCCTAAAAGTCGCAGGGTTGTCGTGGCACAGAGTCGGCACAGTGTGAAGGGATCCTAAAAGTCGTAGGGTTGTCGTGGCTCAGAGTCGGCACAGTGTGAAGGGATCCTAAAAGTCGCAGGGTTGTCGTGGCTCAGAGTCGGCGCAGTGTGAAGGGATCCTAAAAGTCGTAGGGTTGTCGTGGCCCAGAGTCGGCACAGTGTGAAGGGATCCTAAAAGTCGCAGGGTTCTCGTCGCCTAGTGTCGGCACAGTGAACGGGGCGGCTTCCTGTACCACTTCAGTCAAATTCTATGCGAGACTTACTTTATAAATCTTCCAAAAAACATGTTGAAATTGAGTTGCGTTAATACTTTTCTTCATCTCCCTTGCTGAGTAATGTGTGAGTGTATGGTTATTCTTAGCAGTGAAGCAGTGTGTTGTATGTCCTGAACACGAGTACTAAGGCCTTGCCAAGACATGAAGGACAATCACCTCTTCTCCGGAAAGCGACCTCTCGTTTGGCATCATAATCTGTCTGAGTTTATTGGAGCAACGTTTAGCGGGATTTTTGTTGACTTTTTGTTTGTACATTATACCTTAGGAGCAGTAAGTAGCGGGCTTTTTTTTTCATATTGTTTTCTTATTGTCTGCGTTTGTTGGAGAAACGTTTAGCGGGATTTTTGTTGACTTTTTGTTTGTACATTATACCTTGTACCTTATGGGCCTGTCACACCTTAACGTTTTTTAGAAGAAGAGTATGGCTGGCGAAAAAAAATGAAAACACGCTCACACGCTCCTTGACGCGAATAAGTTATGGGTACGCTGTCCTGGTACGTAGGGTACGTGGTACGGGGCGTAGTACGGTGGCGTACGTGTCGTACGAGGTTTTTGAGCGAGAAGCATGCACATTTTTAAAATTGCAGCGTAATTCCAGACGGGCTAGCACGTTATGGGGATAAGTTAAAGGCAGAAGGCACATAGTGCATCGCCCTTTTCGTGTCTCTGATCGTCCTCACGCGTTCAATTATTTCGTGGACAGCGTGCAGCCTGCCCAGAACGCATTGTTGGCGTGTTGGAAGTGTACGACGTAGTGAACGGATACCGATCATTGGATCGTACGCTTTGCACGTACGATACGTCTGCATACGTCGACAACGCGCTGAAGTACGCCACGTACACGGGGCTTTACATGTTTACCATACCATACGCCATACGTTGCGTCTTTAGGAGCAGTAAGTAGCGGGCTTTATTTTTTTTTCATATTGTTTTCTTTTTTTCTACGCCCTTGCACTGTCTCCTCTGCTGTAAAAAAAAAAAAAAATAAATAAATAAATTGAGCTGTCTCCCGTTGCCGTCATAAATAAATAAATAACTAGATAATAATAAAAAAATGCACACGTCAGCCCCGAACTTGTTTCCTAGGCGCCGATGAACAGGACAAAAAGAAAAAATGCAAAGATGGAAGAGAAAGTAATATTGACATCCAGTAACAGGTTTCTCATTTGGTGCCCACACGGCGGGGTTAATATGCAAACTGATTTTTATCGGCATCGCAAACGCCGATCAACAGATTGTCCATCTTAGTGCTGTTGTTGATGTTCTCTTCAAGTTGTTTTCCTGTCTTACCCATGCATTGTAGACATGACATTGTATAATAACATTTGTTAGCCCTGATGAACCCTACAACATGGCATTATAAACAAAGGCAGCTTTTATTTCACGTCTTGGGCTGTGGCGCCGGTAGGCCTTCATAGTAGGGCCTGATGGTCGGCCCCAGCCCGTTGTGGCGCAGGGAAGTGTTTATAGTGGCGCCATCTTTACTTTTCAGCATTTTCCGCCACACACTACACCACACCATACCACACCCAGCCACACACCACCACATGTATCGTAAAGGAGTCGGAGTCGGAGATAAGTTTACCGACTCCAGTTCCACCCCCTTCCCCTTACCATCTCCTATTATTTTATACGAGTAATATAGGAGTTATCGCTACACTGAAAGAAAGAGCAATATATTTGTGCAGTTATATATATACTAAGTCTTAACGTATAAATTATTTGACTCTTTTAATGTCTTGAACGAAAACTGTATCAAAATGTTTCGGCAGAGCTCCTTAATATATCGTTATAAGGTAAAAAACTTCCACTCTATTGAATGTATTTCCTTTCTCAATAACATATTTTGTGTAGCTATCTATAACAAAATCACTCCTAAACATCCCTTCCCTTCGATTAATATTATGTATTATTTGAACGATAGTCATTGCAAACTGTCTCAGCACTTCGTAGAGCGACTGTACATTGGTATAGGGCTATAGGCAAATCAAACTCCATCACACCACACGCCACACCACACCACACATACCCACGCAACACCACACGTATCGTAAAGGAGTCGGAGTAGGAGATATTTAGCCGACTCTAACTCCACCATCCTTCCCCCTTTCCACCTCCTGCGGTACATTGGTATAGGGCTATAGGCAAATCAAACTCCATCATACCACATACCACACCACACCACACATACCCACGCAACACCACACGTATCGTAAAGGAGTCGGAGTAGGAGATATTTAACCGAATCTAACTCCACCATCCTTCCCCCTTTCCACCTCCTGCGGTATGTACATTGGTATAGGGCTATAGGCAAATCAAACTCCATCACACCACACACCACACCACACCACACATACCCACACAACACCACACGTATCGTAAAGGAGTCGGAGTAGGAGATATTTAGCCGACTCTAACTCCACCATCCTTCCCCCTCCTGCGGTACATTGGTATAGGGCTATAGGCAAATCAAACTCCATCGTACCACACACCACACCCAGCCACACACCACCACACATATCATAAAGGAGTTGCAGATATTTTTACCGACTCCGCCTCCGCCTTTACATCCCTGGAACACACAACAAAGGCACCGAGAATAGCACCGACCTCACCAGCCCCAACGACTCCACATGCCTTCCTCTCCTGCGCCAAGTCAGAAGGCGTTGCCGCATCACAGAGGTGGCGTCAGGCTCGTAAACAAGGTAATCAAAGGAACTGGAGGAGGAAAAAGGTACGTCACAGCCCATAGTGGTTTAATTGATTGCGCTCCTCATGTGACTGAATGCTAAGGGTGAATGTTTCTTGAAGGGTTGCAGGAAAACTATATCGGGTCCTTTGTGTGCTTCTATTCTTGTGTTGCCTCATGGATCAAGACTATAGTGCTTCCTCAGGGCAGACGTTCACAACACTCACACCTGTTCCCTGTTGCTTTTGTTCTCTCTCTCTCTCTCTCTCTCTCTGTGTGTGTGCGTGTGCGTGTGCGTGCGTGCGTGCGAGAGAGAGAGAGAGAGAGAGAGAGAGAGAGAGAGAGAGAGAGAGAGAGAGAGAGAGAGAGAGAGAGAGAGAGAAAGAGAGAGAGAGTATTTTAAACACATTCCGGTCGATTAGAACTAAGGCCATCAACCTTGTTTATGTTGCAGGGAAAAGACGCAGAGACATTTATATTAACGAACTGACATTTTTTTTTTTAATATTTGATGTTTTATGAATCTATGTTACTGGTATTTTTCAAGTCTGTTTGTATGTGTAGATTTAAGGCTGCTGATGGAGTAGGGCAGTGCGAGTTTAACAATATCTTATGCCTTTAGTTAAGCAATTCGCATCCCATATCGTTTTACTCGCAACCCGTCAGATTAAAAGCTACGGTACTCTTTCTGTTGTCATTATCACTACGAATTCCTTCCAGTTCTTTTACTATTTCAATACTTTTACTATTGCAATACTGATTAACTGCTTTTGTTTCGTTGTTATCTCAGTTGGCAGTCATATTATGCTCATGGCCAGCTATTGCAGAATCTTACGTGGATATTTCCTCTACTGTTTATTTTCTACCAATGTCGTTTCAAGGTACACACATGCATTCCCTCAGTGTTACATGCTGAGTAAGATTTATCGTGTACACCAGTGGTTCCCAAACTGGGGGGCGTGAGCTGGGTACAAGGGGCGCGTGATGCCGTCTGCCAAAAATTGGAGTTTTGCAAGAAATAAACACACACACACACACACACACACACACACACACACACACACACACACACACACACACACACATGAAGGAGTAATACTATTTGAATCATCCTCACGCGTGTTTAAAAAAAAAAAAGAGAGAGAGAGAGAGAGAGAGAGAGAGAGAGAGAGAGAGAGAGAGAGAGAGAGAGAGAGAGAGAGAGAGAGAGAGAGAGAGAGAGAGAGAGAGAGAGAATGCAGATATAGATATAGATAGATAGATAGATAGACAGATATAGATAGATAAATAGATAGATAGACAGACAGATAGACAGATAGATAGATAGAAAGATAAATAAACAAAGAATGGGGGCGTGAGGATTTCTTATATATGAATAGGGGGCATCATGTATAATGTTTGGGAACCACTGGACTGTCCACCGTCAATAAGGCTTTCAACGTCACTTTTTATAACCATGGCGAGTGTGTGTGGCATCTTACGTGAAAATTTCCTCCACTTTTGGTCACCGGTTTAATTTCTACGAGTGTTATTTTCAAGGAGCACAAATGAATCCCCTTCGCTGCTATTTGCTTTCATCGTTATTTCTTATATTCACGGAGAGTTTTTGAAGAGTCTCACGTGAACATTTTATCTACTTTTGGTCTCCTTTATTTTTCTACGAGTGTTATTTTCAAGGAAGCACAAATTAATTCCCTCAGTGCTAAATGCATTCAACGTTATTTCTTATATTCACGGAGAGTTTTTGAAGAGTCTCACGTGAACATTTTATCTACTTTTGGTCTCCTTTATTTTTCTACGAGTGTCATTTCAAAAAGCACCAATGGATTCCCTTCAGTTCTATTTGCATTCAACGTTATTTCTTATATTCACGGAGAGTTTTTGAAGAGTCTCGCTTGAACATTTTCTCTACTTTTGGTTTCCTTTATTTTTCTACAAGTGTTGTTTTCAAGGAAGCACCAATTAATTCTCTCAGTGCTAAATGCATTCAACGTTATTTCTTATATTCAAGGCTAGTTTTTTGAAGAGTCTCACGTGAACATTTTATCTACTTTTGGTCTCCTTTATTTTTCTACGAGTGTTATTTTCAAGGAAGCACAAATTAATTATCTCAGTGCTAAATGCATTCAACGTTATTTCTTATATTCACGGAGAGTTTTTGAAGAGTCTCACGTGAACATTTTCTCTACTTTTGGTTTCCTTTATTTTTCTAC
Source organism: Eriocheir sinensis (assembly GCF_024679095.1). Lineage (NCBI taxonomy): Eukaryota > Metazoa > Arthropoda > Malacostraca > Decapoda > Varunidae > Eriocheir > Eriocheir sinensis. The sequence continues at coordinate 2,353,757 of NC_066578.1, read as the reverse complement.
GAGTGTTATTTTCAAGGAAGCACAAATTAATTCTCTCCTTGCTAAATGCTTTCAATCTTACTTTTTTTTATATATTGATGGCAAATATTTGTGGCATCTCACGTGAACTTTTTCTCTACTTTTGGTCTCCTTTATTTTTCTACAAGTGTCATTTTCAAGGAACACCAAAGAATTCCCTCCGTGCCACAAACTTTCAACGCTACTTTTTATATTCACGAAGAGTTTTTGTAATATCTCAGTGAACATTTTCTCTACTTTTGGTCTCCTTTATTTTTCTACGAGTGTTATTTTCAAGGAACACCAAAGAATTCCCTCAGTGCTAGTGTTACTTTTTATATCCATGGAGAGTTTTTGTAACATCTTAAGTGGAAATTTTAATCCACTTTTGGTCATCATTCATTTTATATTGTTTCTAATTTTCATTTTTTTCTTCTTTTGTTCCTTCTCCTTTCTTCTTTCTCCTCTTCCTTTCTCTCTCTTCTTCCTCGTTTCTCCTTATCTTCCTCCTTCTCTTCATCATCATCCTTCTTTACGCGTTAATTTTCAAGGGACACAGATGAATCCCCTCAGTGCTACATGCTGTGGAAGACTTAATGTATGTGTAACCTAGTCAATAAACTCTTCAACGTCACTTTTTTCCCTTCTTCAAGTGCTCCCTCACAGAGAATTCCTAGACAATAGCTCATAGGGCCAGCGTGCGCCAAGCTTGCGTCCTTATCCTCCGAGGGCTACAGACATATGGCAAGGACGGTATCAAGGGAGGGAGGTACAGTGGGTGAGGGTAAGAGAAAGGGAAGGAGAGAGGGGCTAAAGGCTAACTAAGGGCTCATTAAAGGCTTACTAATGGGTAACTTGCTCAAAGATGCCAAGGAAGGGGAAGGAAGGGAGGTACAGGGACAGAAGGTTGGAGAGAGAAGAAGGACAGGAAAGAGGGGCTAAAGGCTAACTAAGGGCTCAATAAAGGCTTACTAATGGGTAACTTATAAGGCTCAAAGATGCCAGGAACGGGGAAGAAAGGGAGGTACAGGGACAGAAGGTTGGAGAGAGAGAAGGATGAGAAGCAGCAAGGGATAAAGGCTAACTAAGGGCTCAATAAAGGCTTACTAATGGGTAACTTAAAGCTCAAAGATGCCAGGGTGGTTGAAGACTGGGGATTGTCGGTTGAGCTTGGGGTGGTGGTTGGGAATTGGGGATTAAGGTGGTGTTTGAAGACTAGGGATTGATGGTTGAGGTTGGGGTGGTGGTTGGGAATGGGGAATTAAAGTGAAGATTGGGGTTGAGGATTGACGGGTGAGGTTGGAAATTGGAGCTTTGATGGAGGTTGGGGGTTGGAGATTGACGGTTGAGGCTGGAGATTGGGGATTGACGGGTGAGGCTGGAGATTGGGGATTGACGGGTGAGGCTGGGGATTGGGGATTGACGGTTGAGGCTGGAGATTGGGGATTGACGGTTGAGGCTGGGGATTGGAGATTGACGGTTGAGGTTGGGGATTGGGGATTGACGGTTGAGGTTGGGGATTGGGGCTTTGGTGGAGGTTGGGGGTTGGTGAAGGCACTGGTTGGGGACAAGGAAAGACGGTAGGTGTGCACAGTTGTATGGTGTATAAAAAATAAAAAAAATAGGTTTGATAGTTGTTCTGGTGTAGTTCTGATGATACCGACGCCACACACACACACACACACACACACACACGACGAACTCTCCTTCATCAGCAGCTGACAAGGACTAATGTTACCTGACGAGACCCCGCCCCCTGCACCCCCCATCGCTTCCCCTCCCCCCTGCCCCGGCCTTACACCTGTGGACGGAGGGGGGTAGAGGGGGTAGGGGGGTTGAGGTCATAAATAGATACCGCGTGGTTATAGAAGTGGTGGTGGTGATGGTGATGGTGGTGGTGGTGGTGATGGTGGTGGTGGTGGTGGTGATGGTGATGATGGTGGTGATGGTGGTGGTGATGGTGATGGTGGTGGTGATGGTGATGATGGTGATGGTGGTGGTGGTGATGATGGTGGTGATGGTGATGGTGGTGGTGATGGTGGTGATGGTGGTGAGCTTGGGTATATAGTGACTCCAATGTATGATATATTGTTTGTGTGTGTGTTTGTTTGTTTATTACCCGCGTAGTGAGATGATGTTTGTTTCCAACTTGTTAAAAAATAATAAACAAATAAATAAATAAAAACAAAACAAAAAATAATAAAATACAGAACATTCTACGATACGACAATTTATCACGATGAAGAATTTGATGTTGTTTTTATAGTGTGTGTGTGTGTGTGTGTGTGTGTGTGTGTGTGTGTGTGTGTGTGTGTGTGTGTGTGTGTGTGTGTGTGTGTCACGTTTGTCTGTCCACACTCGACGAAATGAACAGCGTTGCCCCCTAAGATTTATACCCAATAATTATTCTACTTCGAGAGAGATGAAAGGTAGAGGAAGGGGTGGGGGGAGTGGGAGAGGGGGAGGTGGTGGGTTGGTATCATAAGACACTCTCGGTTCTCATATCAGCTATTTCTAAAGGTCAAAGAGGGGGTCAGTCAGGTTCTAATGACTGTTTCTTCAGGTTCATGGTACAGAGGAAGGGTCAAACTGCCACCAGGGTCATAAAACTACCCCTGGAAATGCCCACAACTCCTACGAAAGCCTTGTCAAATATGCGTTCTTGGGCGGCGGTGGATCTGTGGGCCATCCTGCATAACGGTTTTCCTTGGTCACTCAGACTTGCCCTGACTGCTAACAACATCACTCTCATGGCCTTTCGTGGGATTTGGTCACTGACACTTTTCCATCGACTGGGGATTGAGGAAGAAGCTGGGAGTAGAGATCTAAGGATGGAAGTTAGGGATTGGGGGTTGAGGTAGATGCTGGGGCCAGGTATTTGGGGTCGAGGATTGGGGATTGAAGTACGGACAGGGGATAGATATTGGGGGTCTAGGATGGAGGTTGGGGATTGGGGGTTGAGGTAGAGGCTGGAGACAGGTATTTGGGGTCGAGGATGGAGGATGAGGATTGGGGACTGAGGTAGAGGCTGGAGACAGGTATTTGGGGTCGAGGATCTAGGATGGGGATTGGGGGCTGAGGTAGAGACTTGGGACAGGTATTTGGGGTCGAGGATGGACGTTGGGGATTGGGGATTGAGAAAGAGGCTGGGGATAGAGATTTTGGGTAGAGGATAGATGGGGATTGGGGATTGAGGAACAGATTGGGGATAGATATTTGGGGTCTATGATGGAGGTTGGGGATTGGGGAGGTAGATGCTGGGGAAAGGTATTTGGGGTCGAGGATGTAAGGTGGGGATTGGGGATTGAGAATGAGGCTGGGGATAGAGATTTTGGGTAGAGGATAGATGGGGATTGGGGATTGAGGAACAGATTGGGGATAGATATTTGGGGTCTAGGATGGAGGCTGGGGATTGGGGATTAGGGAGGTAGATGCTGGGGACAGGTATTTGGGGTCGAGGATGAAAGTTTGGGATTGGGGATTTAGGAAGAGGCTGGGGATAGAGACTTGGGATATAGGATAGAGCATGGGGATTGGGTGATTGAGTAACAGATTGGGGATAGATATTTGGGGTCTAGGATGGAGGTTGTGGATTGGGGATTGAGGTAGAGGCTGGGGATAGAGATTTGGGATATAGGATGGATTTGGGATTGGGGATTGAAGTAGAGATTGGGGGTAGAGACTTGAGCAACCAATCCAGGACCAACAGAAAACTTACCCAATCCCAAACTTAGGACATGGATTAGGGATTGAGGTAGAGATTGGGGGTAGAGATATGAACAACCTTCCCAAGAATCAACAGAAAACTTACCCAATCCCAAACTTAGGACATGGATTAGGGATTGAGGTAGAGATTGGGGTAGAGACTTGAGCAACCTTCCCAAGAATCAACAGAAAACTTACCTAACCCCCAAACAGGACATGGATTAGGGATTGAGGTAGAGATTGGTGGTTATTATGAGCAACCAATCCAGGACCAACAGAAAACTTACCCAATCCCAAACTTAGGACATGGATTAGGGATTGAGGTAGAGATTGGTGGTTAATATGAGCAACCAATCCAGGACCAACAGAAAACTTACCCAATCCCAAACTTAGGACATGGATTAGGGATTGAGGTAGAGACTGGTGGTAGAAACTTGAGCAACGTAACAAAGAATCAACAGAAAACTTACCTAACCCCAAACTCAGGACATGGATTAGGGATTAAGGTTGAGATTGGGGGTAGAATATATGAGCAAGCCTACCAGGACCACCATAGCACCTACCTAACCCCAAAACCTTGTACAAGTGTGCCGCGCCGCTCCCAAACACGCGAGTCACACCACACAAGTGCCCATTGTGCCGCGCGAAGGTTATCCAGCACCGACACGTGACAGCCGCAGAGTACAGGCCGGGGTTATCTTGTATAGTTTAATCGATTGTTCTTGTGTTGTAAGGGTTTAGGGCAACGTTGCCAAACTGTCGTACACTGAACATTGCATTTATAATTTTTAGGCTTCAAGACTATCGTAACCACACAAATAACGATGGGAATTTAAAGTTAGCGTAAAAACTGTTAAATGTTGATGGGTTTCGTCCTATTTTGCTATAGTTATCGGTCAGAAACTACAAAAATCCAGTGCGCTGAGTACGATAATTTGGCAATGCTGGTTTAGGGACTTATCAGTAGGGTATTATATTATGTGTATCGTACCTTTTGCGACACACACACACACACACACACACACACACACCACTCAGCCCTCACCCACAACAACAAAAGCGCAAATCACAACACACGAGGGTCAATCTATGTTGCCAAGAGTCAGCTGAGAAACGAAAATTGAGATGTGACGCCACTGTCAAGGGTGATGTGTGTGTGTGTGTGTGTGTGTGTGTGTGTGTGTGTGTGTAGAGAAGCGTCTGGTTAGCATTGCAACAGAAGCATGCACTCGAGGCAGAGAGAGAGAGAGAGAGAGAGAGAGAGAGAGAGAGAGAGAGAGACACACACACACACACACACACACACACACACACACACACACACACACACAGAGAGAGAGAGAGAGAGAGAGAGAGAGAGAGAGAGAGAGAGAGAGAGAGAGAGAGAGAGAGAGACACACACACACACACACACACACACACACACACACACAGAGAGAGAGAGAGAGAGAGAGAGAGAGAGAGAGAGAGAGAGAGAGAGAGAGAGAGAGACACACACACACACACACACACACACACACACATGCACAGTTAAGTTTAGTTAGTAGTTCAATGACCACAGCTTTACACACACATAAAAAAAATAAAAAAAATCACACATTACGTCCAGAACATGAAGAATAAGCTGAATTAAAGTTTATGTATAATTAAAATACTGTAGTCCACAATAATTAAAAAGTAATACATCACAAAGAACTTGCAAGAAAATAAAACCTCTAAATATACAAGTCTCTCTCTCTCTCTCTCTCTCTTCCATATTGTACAACTTTCATCTCCTGTATCGAACATCACTGAGAACATCTTGCGGAATCAGTGATGTTATTTTGCAAAACTTTACATAAACTTTACATATCCCCTCTTCATTCTCCTCTTTCTCTCTCTCTCTCTCTCTCTCTCTCTCTCTCTCTCTCTCTCTCTCTCACACACACACACACACACACACTGCTTCGTGGTCGAGTGGATAACACGTCGGAGCGCCACACGCTAGGATGATATTCACGTCTTGCACAAGCCGCAATATTTTTCGCAGACAGAATCGGTTACAGTTCCCCCTTAAGCAAGACAAAGAGAGAGTGAGGTCCCAGCAGTACAAATAAATCCATACAATGAGCTGAATAAAACTTACGAAGGATATATGGAGTTTTGGAAAGTTTTGTTTAGTCGGCGCAACATCTGTGGTCATATGCCGGAGAGAGACAGAAGGGGAAGGAATCATAGGAGAATGGAACAGATATCAGGAGACGGGACACAACCCCCGATTAATACCTGGTACCCATGCATTCACTGCTGGGTGGACAGGGGCGTAGGGTATCGGAAAAGCCGCCCAAATTTTTCCACTCCGCCCGGGAATCGAACTCGATTGTGAGCCGAGTGTGCTAACCACTGCACCACGAAGCCCCCTGAAATATTAAGTACAAGAGGAGAGTATTGGAGAATGGAGGACATTTTTAATATGGTCCTGATTCTATTATTTTACAACAAAGGAGACAGCTCAAGGGCACAAAAAAAGGAAACAATAATAAAAAAAAGCCCGCTACTCGCTGCTCCTAAAAAAAAAAAAAAAATCAAGAGGTGGCCGAAAGAGAGGTCAATTTCGCCTTGTTGTGTACATATTTGATGATGACAACGAAGGAGACAGCTCAAGGGCACAAAAAAAGGAAACAATAATTATAAGAAAAAGCCCGCTACTCGCTGCTCCTAAAAAAAAAAGACTCAAAAGAGGTGCCCGAAAGAGAGGTCAATTTGATGGTGGTGGTGGTGGTGGTGGTGAGGAGGGTAGAGGGTGTGTTGCAGGGTCAAGGGGTCTGTGAGGGGTTTGAGAGGTCCAAGATGACAACTATGACAAGACAAGCATCTAAAATGTCACTAATATGTCCCAGTACGGTTTTCTGATCCTCTCTCTCTCTCTCTCTCTCTCTCTCTCTCTCTCTCTCTCTCTCTCTCTCTCTCTCTCTCTCTCTAACCAGCCGTATCTCTCTCCCTCAAACACTCATATATCAATCCCAGTCCTTTCCTTTTCATTTCCTCACTTTTCATTCCTTCACAATATATAACCCGAAGTATCAAAACCATTACTCTAACTATGATTCTCTCTCTGATTGCTTCATAAATATATATATATATATATATATATATATATATATATATATATATATATATATATATATATAATAGATAGATAGATAGATAGATAGAAAGATTTATTGATTGATAAATAAAGATAAATAGAAAGATTGATTGATTGATAAATAGATAGATAAATAGAAAGATTGACTGATTGATTGATTGAAGCTGGAAAACAAGTAAGGTGATAAGTTCTCGAATCAAACATACCAACAGTCTTACAATATGCAAGCCACGCAAGAAGTGAGCAAAATCTCTCTCTCTCTCTCTCTCTCTCTCTCTCTCTCTCTCTCTCTCTCTCTCTCTCTCTCATAATATAGATAAGAATATTAAAGAACTGAGAAGCCTTGTTGTGTACGAGGAGATTGATGACACAGACTGCACTATACATATAATTTTCACCAACGTTGTAGTGCGAGAAAGGAATAACCTCCAACCTTCAGGCATTCAGTGAGACACGGCTGATTGACTTATATGCCCTAAAGTACGTAATGGCAATACATATATCGATGCATCTAAACTGTTTATGGACGATAACACGATAAGCGAACAAAATATTGGCGCTTAGTTTAAAGAGCAAACACATTATCATAGCGACTTTTTTTTCAACCTTACTGTAAAGAAGAAAAAAAAACTGACCTTCTTGTGCGGCGATGGAACAAACTCCCCCGCCTTCCGTGCCTCTGCAACACAATAGATACATTCAAAATTATTAATCTCGACACCCACTTCTTTCCTCTTAATACTCGCTAAGGCAAAAATAAATAAATAAATAAAAAAACTAACCTTCTTGTGCTGCGATGGAACAAGCTCCCCGCCTTCCGTGACCCTGCAACACAATAGACACATTCAAAATTATTAATCTCGACACCCACTTCTTTCCTCTTAATACTCGCTAAGGCAAAAATAAATAAATAAATAAAAAAACTAACCTTCTTGTGCTGCGGTGGAACAAGCTCCCCGCCTTCCGTGACCCTGCAACACAATAGACACATTCAAAATTATTAATCTCGACCGCCACTTCTTTCCTCTTAATACTCGCTAAGGCAAAAATAAATAAATAAATAAATAAATAAAAAAAAACTAACCTCCTTGTGCTGCGATGGAACAAGCTCCCCGCCTTCCGTGACCCTGCAACACAATAGACATATTCAAAATTATTAATCTCGACACCCACTTCTTTCCTCTTAATACTCGCTAAGGCAAAAATAAATAAATAAATAAATAAAAACTATCCTTCTTGTGCTGCGATGGAACAAGCTCCCCAAACTTCCGTGACCCTGCAACACAATAGATACATTCAAAATTATTAATCTCGACACCCACTTCTTTCCTCTTAATACTCGCTAAGGCAAAAATAAATAAATAAATAAATAAATAAAAAAAACTAACCTCCTTGTGCTGCGATGGAACAAGCTCCCCAAACTTCCGTGACCCTGCAACACAATAGATACATTCAAAATTGTTTATCTCGACCGCCACTTCTTTCCTCTTAATACTCGCTAAGGCAAAAATAAATAAATAAATAAAAAAAACTAACCTTGTGCTGCGATGGAACAAGCTCCCCGCCTTCCGTGCCTCTGCAACACAATAGATACATTCAAAATTGTTTATCTCGACCGCCACTTCTTTCCTCTTAATACTCGCTAAGGCAGAGATGCATCAATGTCTTGGTGAACGTCTGATATCGTTACACTCAAGTTTAGGGACAGACCACCTCGCCTGAACCTTTTAGAATCTGTGTGGTCTGAACGCTCTCTCTCTCTCTCTCTCTCTCTCTCTCTCTCTCTCTGTGTGTGTGTGTGTGTGTGTGTGTGTGTGTGTGTGAGAGAGAGAGAGAGAGAGAGAGAGAGAGTCACGTAAGCACTTTCTACTCTATTCTCCACTTGAAATGAACGTGTGAGATGTAAAGAAGAGCACACATATCATACCCTCAACTACTGTCCTGTGTGTGTGTGTGTGTGTGTGTGTGTGTGTGTGTGTGTGTGTAATGAAAACAGCAATATCAAATGTACACAACAATAAACATAAATAAAAACAACAATAAACAGTAATAATAACGATAATAACAATAATAAGTAGAAGAAGAAGAAGAAGTAGAAGAAGAAGATGATGAAGAAGAAGAAGAAGAAGAGAAACAACAACAACAATAATAATAATAATAATAATAATAATAATAATAATAATAATAATAATAATAATAATAATAATAATAATAATAATAATAATAATAATAATAATAATAATAATAATAATAATAATAATAATAATAACAACAACAACAACAACAACAACAACAACAACAGTAAACGGTTTATCAGCAACACAAAACTCAAAGTAATCTTAAAAAAAAAAAAAAGTGATAGAGGAATTAAAAAAACAATCCTAACTGAACCATAAACAAATACAACGATAGCTTACAAGGGTTACTTTCAGCTCGACAAACAGTACACATTTACACTGCACTGATATACCACACATCATAGACTGCGCACCACACTCACTTTGTTTATGTTATGCCCATCCCCGGCGGAGTGAGAGAGCAGAGGGGTCACTGTTGCCTGGTGAAGCTGGGAAGGGAGGGTGAGGGGGAGACATTTTTTTTTTTTTTACGTCGTGGCCTATTGCGCCGCTAAGCTTCTTCCCGGTGGATCCTGATGATCGGCGAGTGTTTATAATGGCGCCATCTTGCATTGGCTCATGACGCCCTCCCGGAGCTCATCTTTAATCCTAGAATCTAGAGTCCGGGTTGATAGGTGGTCTTCTGGACAGCATGTGGGTAGTTTTGAGCCACTCGGCGGCGGATGAAAAATCCCAGCTTGGTGGCACCGGGCGGGGATTGAGCTCGTCGTCCTGAACGCGGCGCCGTCACGCTATCCATTCAGCCACGGTAGTGAGGATATTGCAGCACAGGATCGGTGTTCTCATTCGCTTACACCTCTCATGTTATATTTCCAAAGGTCAAGGAGATTAATTGGGTTTTCATGAGTGTTTTTTCACATTCAGGGTACAGAAGAAGGGACCCAATACCTCCAAGGTCATTAAGATACCCCTGGAAATGCACAAAACGCCTACGAAAGCCTTGTCAGATATGTGGACTTGGGTGCTGAATACGACCCAGAGCCATATAATAAGAGAGTTCTGACACCTTCTACGACCCAGAGCCATATAATAAGAGAGTTCAGACACCTTCTACGACCCAGAGCCATATAAGAGAGATCAGACACCTTCTACGACCCAGAGCCATAATTTATTATAAGAGAGTTCTGACACCTTCTACGACCCAGAGCCATATAAGAGAGTTCAGACACCTTCTACGACCCAGTGCCATATAATAAGAGAGTTCAGACACCTTCTACGACCCAGAGCCATATAAGAGAGATCAGACACCTTCTACGACCCAGAGCCATATAATAAGAGAGTTCTGACACCTTCTACGACCCAGAGCCATATAAGAGAGTTCTGACACCTTCTACGACCCAGAGCCATATAATAAGAGTTCTGACACCTTCTACGACCCAGAGCCATATAAGAGAGTTCAGACACCTTCTACGACCCAGAGCCATATAATAAGAGTTCTGACACCTTCTACGACCCAGGGCCATATAAGAGAGTTCTGACACCTTCTACGACCCAGGGCCATATAAGAGAGTTCTGACACCTTCTACGACCCAGAGCCATATAAGAGAGTTCAGACACCTTCTACGACCCAGAGCCATATAAGAGAGTTCAGACACCTTCTACGACCCAGAGCCATATAAGAGAGTTCAGACACCTTCTACGACCCAGAGCCAAATAAGAGAGATCAGACACCTTCTACGACCCAGAGCAATATAATAGAGAGTTCTGACACCTTCTTCACAAGCGCCATGTTCTTACCAAAGGAGTCGGGGTGAAATGCAAACGGATGCCGATACAATAGGAGAGTAATGGGGTATATTCGTCCTTACCAGATGTCACCACCGACTACGTCTTTGGGCCCACGAAGCTTGAACTATTCTTACAACTATCGTGAATTACCTGTTTCTCGGGGACTTGTAACAACTACACTTCAATATAATAAGTGATATTGTTGTTCATAAAAATGTAGTTGATCGTTCTTGTTGTTTTAGTTATTGGTAAATGAGAGAATATGAATGATCGTTGCAAGGTTCGCCTCACTAAAAACCTTTCTTGCCCTGTAAAATCAAGCAGGATTGGTCTTTTTTAAACATATTTATAATACAACATTTGCTGAGTACCTGCTTTGGGTGTATCAGTCTTGCCGTCGACGAAATATATCAAAAAATCATTATAGGGCTGAAGAAGACGAGAAAAAGATCTAAGTTATGTTGAATAGGAAGATAAAACATAGGCAAGAGATAGAAACATATAGAGAAAATGAAACAAACAGATGAGAAAGGGGGAAATGAAAGGAATGAAGAATACGAGAAAAAGATCAATGTAATGTTGAATAGGAAGATAAAATATAGGTAAGAGATAGGAACATATAGAGAAAATGAAACAAACAGAGGAGAAAGGGGGAAATGAAAGGAATGAAGAATACGAGAAAAAGATCTAAGTAATGTTGAATAGGAAGATAAAACATAGGTAAGAGATAGCAACATATAGAGAAAATGAAACAGGGGAGAACGGGGGAAATGGAAGGGCTACAGAAAACGAAAATGTCTACGTAATGTTATAAAAGGAAGCTAAAACAATACTGGATGGGAAGATAAGGAGAATTAAGGAAACAAACAAAAGAGAGGAGAGCGAGAGAGGAAGATACAAGCGTTGAAGGCTACACCATGGAGTTAAATATGTGAGTGTGGGGGTCGGGGGGTAGGGGGGGGGAGTGTAAAGAGATGAGATGGCGAAGACGGAGATGATGATGCAGCGATGAGGTAGTGGGATGCTGAGGGATGCTGTGCCCCGAGCCTGGTTAAAGTTTGAAGGTTACGAAAATCCTCGCTGCATATGTTAGGGAGATGGTATGCAGGCTCCTAGATCGGGGAGAGGGAGAAGGAAAAGAAGAAGGATGATGATAATGAAGGATAAGGAAAAGAAGTAGAAGAAGGTGATGATAATAATGAGGAAGAGGAAGAAGAAGAAGAAGAAGAAGAGGGTAATGATAATGATGATGAGAAAAAAGAAGAAGAAGAAGAAGATGATGATGATGATGATGATGATGAAGAAGAAGTGATGCAACAATCAGCCGCTAACTCAAGTAAAGGACATCGATATCTTGGAGAATTTCACGCACCTTGGTAGTGTAGTGCATAACAACGGGTCAAGAACGCGTGCAGGAGACTGGCTTGGCCCACGGTGGTATGGACACACTCAGCACGAGTATATGGCGTCATCGATATCCGTCTATGTGGATAAAAATTCAGATCTTGTGTTGAACCTTAAACAGTGACTTGAAGAGGCGGAGTGATGCCTTTGGTTATAAGTGCCTAAGCAGAACCTTGGGATATCCCTGGAAAGGCTTGTGTCAATTCGGCGCTTGCTCCGGGAGACTGCTTCGAGGCATATTACACCTACTTGGTTCGTGAATACCAACTCGGTTATGCGGGCATGTGGCTCGCTACCCAGAAGCCGACCCTGCTCACCGGGTTGTTTCTGTAAGAGACAACCACGAGTGGAGTAGGCCAAGGGGACGCTCACAAAGCTCGTGGGTTGAGCAGGATTGGGCAGGCTATTTCGGTTTCGGCCACATAATTTCTCTTTTTCCACAAAGGCAGCTAAAGATGATGTGCTCTAAGCTTTTTTATTCGAAGCATAAACCTCCACAAAGGCGAAGTAAAACGCGTGTACGGCATATTTGGTACAGTACATTCGTAAAAATGAGACAGCTGCAACACACATGCGACCATCGTTTCCGCTCTAAAAGGATGTTAATAATATATACTCGAGTATATATAGGAAATTACCACAGACAAATAACCATGAACTTATATTAGTAAGAATATTGGCATTGAAAATCAATATGTATGGTAAACACGACTTTTTTGTGGATGCCACTCGGCAGAGCGTGACGCTTTGTCCAACTGTAAATTAAGCCAGCCAGTGACCCCTGAAAACAATGAGTCAGTGACCATTGCCATTGAGCAGGTCGATGGTTCCTGCAAATTGCAATGAGGTATATATAGGATGGGAAAGGGGCCTGCATGGAGACTTGCTCGGTGGATCCTCGGGGATGTCGTCGTAGGGTGGGCGAGGCAACGCCTTCTACCCCTGGCGTATGCCACCATTGACTGGCTGAGAGAAGATACGAGGAGATAAAATAAAATGTAGGTCCATAAGTTGCCTTGTGTAGGCTGCCTGACCTCTCGCAGACTCGTTATCTTATTTTGTAACGTTCCCTTTACTCTTGAGAAAGGAGGAATTAACAACTATAGGAAAGTGGAGAGAAAAGACATGGGCTGGTATTACAAGACAATTTCCCTTCTCATCTCAGCTATTTCTAAAGGTCAAAGGGGGATATCAATCAGGTTCTAATGAGTGTTTGTTAGGCTCAGGGTACAGAAGAAGGGTCAAACTACCACCAGGGTCATAAAACTACTGGAAATGCCAACAACTCCTGCGAAAGCCTTGTCAAATAGGTGTTCTTGGGCGGCGAAATGTCTTATCATCCGACCCATGAAAACGCTACTTTTTTTAGTTGTTCGTGGGACTGGTCTCTGCGATGAACATGCTGGTAGATTAAAGAACACGTGACAGTGCTTTGCCTAAGTGGCACAGTGTGGAGTGGGGTAAGAAGTGCCGAACCGCGTGACGTCCTTAGTGCGGGGCTGACCACGGGAGGGTTCTGGAAAAGTCTACGGGCGCTGCATGGCCGGCGAGGCGAGGAGGAGCCTAGACACAGCCAGGACACCCAACGCTTCTCAAGGCCACCGAGGAGTGTGCTTGCCTGATTTCGAACTATGAGCCTCGATGGAAAGAGTATAGGTCGGTATTACCAGACATTCGCTTCTCTCATCAGCTATTTCTAAAGGTCAAAGAGGGGGTCAATCGGGTTTTAATGAGTGTTTCTTTAGGTTCACGGTACAGGAGAAGGGTCACACTACCACCAGGGCCATAAAACTACTCCTGGAAATGCCGACAACTCCCACGAAAGCCTTGTCAAATATGTGTTGCTGGACGAGGAAATATCTTATAATACGACTATATATCTTTCGGCCCTTCACTACAATGTTTCTAAGTTAATAATGACGCTGAGTGGAGTCAACGCGAAAAACGAGTAAATATCAAATAGAACACAGTCATTCGCCTTCAGGAGAGTTACTGTTACGAAAAAGGTCACTAACAACCTCAGGAAGAACGTAATGATATACCTGAGACTTACTTTTAAATATACCTGTCCCTTATAAATATACCTGTCCCTTACCTTTAAATATCCCTGTCCCTTAGCTTTAAATATCCCTGTCCCTTAGCTTTAAATATCCCTGTCCGTTAGCTTTGAATATACCTGTCCGTTAGCTTAAAATATACCTGTCCCTTAGCTTTGAATATACCTGGCTTAGCTTTAAATATCCCTGTCCCTTAGCTTTAAATATCCCTGTCCCTTAGCTTTAAATATCCCTGTCCCTTAGCTTTAAATATCCCTGTCCCTTAGCTTTAAATATCCCTGTCCCTTAGCTTTAAATATCCCTGTCCCTTAGCTTTAAATATCCCTGTCCCTTAGCTTTAAATATCCCTGTCCCTTAGCTTTAAATATCCCTGTCCCTTAGCTTTAAATATCCCTGTCCCTTAGCTTTAAATATACCTGTCCCTTAGCTTTAAATATACCTGTCCCTTAGCTTTAAATATCCCTGTCCCTTAGCTTTAAATATCCCTGTCCCTTAGCTTTAAATATCCCTGTCCGTTAGCTTTAAATATCCCTGTCCGTTAGCTTTAAATATACCTGTCCGTTAGCTTTAAATATCCCTGTCCGTTAGCTTTAAATATACCTGTCCGTTAGCTTTAAATATCCCTGTCCGTTAGCTTTAAATATACCTGTCCGTTAGCTTTAAATATACCTGTCCGTTAGCTTTAAATATCCTTGTCCCTTAGCTTTAAATATCCCTGTCCGTTAGCTTTAAATATCCTTGTCCCTTAGCTTTAAATATCCCTGTCCGTTAGCTTTAAATATACCTGTCCGTTAGCTTTAAATATCCCTGTCCGTTAGCTTTGAATATACCTGTCCGTTAGCTTTAAATATACCTGTCCGTTAGCTTTAAATATACCTGTCCGTTAGCTTTAAATATCCTTGTCCCTTAGCTTTAAATATCCCTGTCCGTTAGCTTTAAATATACCTGTCCGTTAGCTTTAAATATCCCTGTCCCTTAGCTTTAAATATCCCTGTCCCTTAGCTTTAAATATCCCTGTCCCTTAGCTTTAAATATCCCTGTCCGTTAGCTTTAAATATCCCTGTCCCTTAGCTTTAAATATCCCTGTCCCTTAGCTTTAAATATACCTGTCCCTTAGCTTTAAATATCCCTGTCCCTTAGCTTTAAATATCCCTGTCCCTTAGCTTTAAATATCCCTGTCCCTTAGCTTTAAATATCCCTGTCCCTTAGCTTTAAATATCCCTGTCCCTTAGCTTTAAATATACCTGTCCCTTAGCTTTAAATATCCCTGTCCCTTAGCTTTAAATATCCCTGTCCCTTAGCTTTAAATATACCTGTCCCTTACCTTTAAATACACCTGTCCGTTAGCTTTAAATATCCCTGTCCCTTAGCTTTAAATATACCTGTCCCTTATCTTTAAATATCCCTGTCCCTTACCTTTAAATATACCTAGCTTAGCTTTAAATATACCTGTCCCTTAGCGTTCCGAAAAAAAAAAAAATCTATTAACTTGCCAGACTCCCAAACATTCACTGACAACTAAGCTAACCTTTCTTATATATCTAAAACAAATGTCACGGATTCTACCTTGAACAAAAATTTATGTATCAGAGCAATTTGATAACAGATACTGATGCTATTTTTTTCACCGTCCCCTCCTTGCATAATACTTTGGAATGATGCCGAGCAGTATAAGACATCCACTATTTTCTTATATATGTTGAAATTGGTATACATTGCCATTAATACTATAAAAAAACTACCATTCCTACGA